>NW_027185616.1:109523-133192 GCF_028583685.1 Petaurus breviceps papuanus | reverse complement strand
GAGGAGAATATGGGAGTAGGGGTATGGATGTTGCTTGAACCTTACTCTCATCAGCATTGGCTCAAAGAGGGAATAATATACACAATCAAATGAATGTAGAACTCTATCTTACCCACCAGGAAAGTAGGAGGGGAGAAAATTAAATAAAATGGGGAGGGGGAAGACTGACAGAAGGGAGGGCAGATCAGGGGAGGTGGTAGACAGAAGAAAAACATGGGTTATGTACACATGCACACAAGGATGAAAGGAGAGAGAGGACAAACAGAGAAAAAAAATAGGATAGAGGGAAATACACAGGTAGTAATAATAACAGTGAATGTGAATGGGATGAACTCTCCCATAAAATGGAAGCAAATAGCAGAGTAGATCAAAAACCAGTATCCTACAATATGTTGCTTACAAGAAACACATTTGAAGCAGAGAAACACACACAAAGTAAAGGAAAATCTGAAAAGACTTGTATGAACTGATGTAAAATGAAATGAGCAGAAACAGGAAAACACTATACACAGTATCAGGAACATCATGTGATGCTCAACTATGAATGATTTAGCTTATCTCAGCAACACAATTATCCAAGATAAGTACAAAAGACTCATGAAGTAAAATGCTATTCATATCCAGATAAAGAACTGAAGGACTCTGAATACAAATTGAAATGTATTTTTTCCACTTATTTTATTCTTTCCCATAGTTTTTTAAATTACTTTTGATTTGTTTCTTCTTCCACAACATGAATATGGAAATGTTTTATATGATGTCATAAGTATAAACTATATCAAACTGCCTACCATTTTCAGAAGAGGGGAGGGAGAAAAATTTGGAACTCAAAATCTTGTGAAAAATGAATGCTAAAAATTTTCTTGATATGTAACTGTAGGGAAAAATAAAATTTAAAGGAAATAAATTAAATTAAAGGAAAAATTACATCTATATCTTAACCTCAAACTGAAAATAAGCATTTTTTCCATTATGAATTTTTTTTAATTTTTGTGAGAAGGGGTCCACAGGCTTCACCAGACTTCCAAGAGATTCATGACACAAAACAAGGTTTAAAACCCTTGGGGTGGGGGGAGGGCAGCAACCAACACATATAGTATTAGACTCCAGGAAAGAGACTTTTGGTCTGGAAGTGATATTTGCCTGGAACATCCTTAAACCTTCTCTCTAACCTACAAGTCATCTTTTCTCCCATCATCTGAACTGCTCTGAAGGTCCCATGTCCTGCAAGAAGAGCTTCCAGGATTGATCAGAGAAAAATTATGTTTTCTCATCCTGATAATGAAATGTCAAAATCTCATGGCTAATTTGTAATGACGCTCATGGTAGCAATACCTCTAATAGGTTGTAGGCAAAGAACTAATGAAATAAAAGTGATAGAAAACTAACTTGGGCCTAGATTTCCAAGGCTAAAGCCAGCAGCCATTGCACTTACCCCCCCCCCAATCTCCTCCTTGAAGGCAATAGGGCCTTCAAGAACTCTCCTAAGATATAATATTCCACAGTTGGAGGCTATTTACCAAAGATACAGGTGCATGTGAATCTCTGGTGGAAAGAGCAAACTGGGGCAGCTGTGCATCAAAGAGTTTGAATAGTGGATTATTGTTGACAATAGCAAGCAGTACAATGTGACACTGACTATCATCTGTAACCTGCAAAAGATTACAAGTATGACAATGCGGAGGGATGTCTGGGTAATTTGGTCAAAAATGAAAATGGATGTAAAGTAGATGCAGTTGCACATGGTCCTTTTTAAATCAAGACTAACTTGAGTAGTTGAGAAAGAAAAAGTCCTTGGAAAATGAGCACCAACATAAGTACATGATGGCTTTTTTTTAGGAAAAAATCTCTAGGCGCCAATATTTTCAAATGTATGATGCTTCTTCTAGGTATCTCGCTCCTTCAGAAGAAATAGCTGCTATTTGCCTCAAGTCAACAGGCTCAATAAGCAACATTCTGAGTCCTCAGGGCCCAGAGATCAAGAGGGACAGATCCAGTCCAGGACCTGTGGTTAAATAGCCTTAAGCTGTCAGCCAGAGTACTTTGCAGAAGGTGTCTACAAGCAAGAGTAGAGAGGACCAAAGGCCAGTACTACCAAGAGACAGAAATATATGAAGTCTGGCTTCTCCAAAAAGCACCAGAATTTTGAGCAACCACAGCAGTAGCAACCTATATAGCCTTGTTTCTATGGCACCATGAGGAAAAAAAGAACGCTAAGCCAGAGAGAACAGAAAACGAAACAATGAAAATGAACATAAGCACAACTGTGTCAACAGCATTTTAAAAGTATTTTCACCTCCTTTCTTTGTCCATAAAATCCACATTTTTCCCATTGGGTCTTGAAGCTCCCTCTTCTTCCTCTCCCTCTCTTTTCTCTAGTTCCTCTCTGTAGGCTACCTATATTCACCTGAAGATAAGATCCTACCCTCACCTCCCACTTCCATGGGAAGATAAGGTGGCTCCGGGGCTCTTTCATTTTTTTAATATTTTATTTATTTTGAATTACATGTAAAAACAATTTTTAACATTCTTTTTTTAAATTTTGAGTTCCAATTTCTCTCCTTCCCTTCCTCCTTTCCCCCATCATTGAGATGGCAAGCAATTTTATATAGGTTATACATGGGCAGTCATGCAAAACACATTTTCATATTAGTTATGTTGTGAAAGAAAACACAGACCAACAAAAAAAGAAAAGGAAATGTTTTTTAAAAGTACATTTCGGTCTACATTTAGCTTCCATCAGTTGTTCTCTGGCGGTGGATAGCATTTTTCATTATAAGTCCTTCAGAATTGACTTGGATTGTTGTATTGCTGAAAAAAAGCTAAGTCATTCACAGGTGGTCATCATGCAATATTGCTGTTACTGTGTACAGTAATCTTCTCACTTATTTTGTATCAGTTCATGTAAGTCTTTCCAGGTTTTTCTGAAAGCATTCTGCTCATCATTTCTTATAGCACAATACTATTCCATCACAATCACATACCACAACTTGTTAAGCCATTCCCCAATTGATGGGCATCACCTCAATTTCCAATTCTTTGCCATCACAAAAAGAACTGCTACAAATAATTATGTACATATAGGTCCTTTTCCTCCTTCCTTTTTCTTTGGGATACAGAACTCGTATTGGTATTGCATAGTCAAAGGGTATGAACAGTTTTATAGCCCTTTGGGCAAAGCTCCAAATTGCTCTCCAGAATGTTAAGATCAATTCAGAACTTACTACCAACAGTGCATTAGTGTCCCAATTTTCCCACATCCCCTCCAACATTTGCCATTTTCTTTTTCTGTCACAATAGCAAATCTGATAGGTATGAGGTGTTATTTCAGAGTTGTTTTAATTTGCATTTCTCTCATCAATAATGATTTAGAGCATTTTTTCATATGACTATAGATAGCTTTGATTTCTTTGTCTGAAAACTGCCTTTTCATATTTTTTGATCATTTATCAATTGGGGAATGACTTGTATTCTTATAAATTTGACTCAGTTCTCCATACATTTGAGAAATAAGACCTTTATCAAAGAAACTTGCTGTAAATAATTTTTCTTTCTTTTTTTGTTTCTTTTTGGAGGGAGGAAGGTAGGGCAATTGGGGTTAAGTGACTTGCCCAAGGTCACATGGCTAGTTTTTGTGTTATTTGTCTGAGGCTGGACTTGAACTCAGGTCCTCTATAAATAATTTTTCATAGCTAAGATTATTTGTATTTCCATCCACCATATTTTCCCATTTATCCGTCTCTCTCACTCTCCTTTCACCATGTACCTCCTCAAAAGTGTTCTCCTTCTAACCACCTCCCCCCAATCTGCCCTCCCTTCTATCAGCAACTCCCTTCTTTCATTACCTTCCCTTCGTACTTTCCTGTAGGGTAAGATGGATTTCTATAACCAAATGAGTATGTATATTATTCCCTCTTTGAGCCAGTTCTGATGACAATAAGGTTCATATGATGTCCAACACCATATCCCATCTTCATCTCCACTGTAAAAGCTCTCTCATGCCTATTTCGTGTGAAATAATTTGCCTCGTTATACTTCACCCTTCTCCCTCTAACTTTATTTTTTAGATATCATCCTATCATAGTAAACTCACACCTGTGTCCTCTGTTTATGTATACTCTTAACTGCCCCAATAATGATAAAGTTCTTAGGAATTACAAGTATCATCTTTCATTGTAGGAATGCAAAACAGTTTAGCCCTATTGAATCCTTTGTGATCTCTCCTGTTTACCCTTTTATGCTTCTCTTGAGTCATATTTGCATGGCATATTTTCTATTCAGCTCTGGTCTTTTCATCAGGAATGCCTAAAAGTCATTTACTTCATTGAATATTTATTTTTCCCCAAAGGATTATACTCAGTTTTTCTGGGTAGGTGATTCTTGATTGTAATCCTAACTCCTTTGCCCTCTAGAATATAACCTTCCAAGTCCTCTGATCCTCTAATGTAGAAAATGCTAAATCTTGTGTTAACCTGTTATTCCACAATATTTGAAATATTTCTTTCTGACTGTTTGCAATATTTTCTCCTTGACCTGGGAACTCTGGGATTTGGGTAAAACATTCTTGTGAGTTTTGATTTTTGGATCTCTTTCAGGAGGTGATCAGTGGATTCTTTCTATTTCTATTTTACCCTCTGCTTCTAGAATATTAAGACAGTTTTCCTCAGTAATTTCTTGAAATATGATATCTAGGCTCTTTGATCATGGCTTTCAGGTAGTCCAATAATTCTTAAATTGTCTCTCCTGGATCTATTTTCCAGGTCAGTTGTTTTTCCAATGAAATATTTCACAATTTCTTCTATTTTTCATTCATTTGATTTTATTTTGTTGTTCCTTGATGTCTCATGGAGTCATTAGCTTCAACTTGCCCGATTCTAATTTTTAAGGAATTATTTTCTTCAGTGAGCTTTTGTAACTCTTTTTCCATTTGACCAATTCTACTTCTTAAGGGGCTCTTTCAGTAAATTTTTATGCCTCTTTTACCATTTGACCAATTCTGTTTTTTAAGGTATTATTTTCTTTAGTATTTTTTGCCTTTTTCACCAAGCTAATGACTCTTTTTTTAATTTTCTTACATCACTCTCATTTCTTTTCATAATTTTTCCTCTATATATCTTATTTGATTTTTAAAATCCTTTTTCAGCTCTTCTAGGAATTCTTGGGTGTAGGGGGGAGTGCTGAGGCCAATTCACATTTTTCTTTGATGCTTTGAATGTAGCTATTTTGACTTTATTGTCTTCTGAGTTTGTGTTTTGATCTCCCCATCGCCATAGTAACTTTCTATGCTCAGGTTCTTTTTTGTTGTTTGCTCATTTTTCTAGCTTCCATCTTGACCTAACGTTATGCTACATTTCAGCTCTGCTCCTGGGGTTGTGAGGGCACTGTCCCAAGATTTAGGTGTTTTGTGCCACTGTTTTCAGGGCTAGTTCTTAGTTTTTAGTTCTTCCAAAGTGGTACGATCACTGCTCTCCTAGCCTGTGCCCTGTCTGTGAGTGACCACAAGCATTCTTTTCCACCCTGCAACTGTGATACCTTGTAGCCACATGCTCTGGTGTGCTAGTACTCCTCCTTGCCCTGGGACTCTGACCCAGTACTGCACATGGGCAATGCAAGATAGACCTGCACCCAGTGCCAGCAAGAAGTTCCCTGCAATCTCCTTCTGAGCAGTTGTCTGACTCCCTTACCATCTGCAGTCTGAGAGCTCCATAAGCTGCTGCTGATGACTCATTCACTCTCAAGGCCCGAGGGGATGCCACCTGCATTGAGCTGGTCTCCACTTTCACCCCAGTGAGACAGAACTTTCCTGTTGATCTTCTAAGTTGTCTTAGGCTGGAAAATTGTTTCATTCCCATCCTTTTATTGGTTCTACTGCTTCAGAATTCATTTGGGGTCATTATTGTAAAGTTATTTGAGGGGGAATTTGGGAGAGCTCAGGCAAGTCCCTGCCTTCATTCTGCCATCTTTCCAGGACACATCCAGAACTGTTACCTCCTAACTCAGTTCCCATACTTCTTTCTATTCTTGCAAGGTAGGGGTCATGTAACACCTGTCATAAGGTTGGACTTGGAGGAAAGACCTTAAAGCAGGCAAGGGAGAGGAGGACCTGAGGTCTTGAGGCCACATATGGCCTTCTAGGTCCTTGAGTGTGACCTTTGCACTGAGTCCAAGTTTTACAGAATAAATCCTTTTATTAAGGGGATTTGTTCTGTGAAGTTTGAATACTGTCAAAGGGCTAAGCTTGACAACCTAGAGGGACATGTGCGGTCTTGAAGCCTCAGGTTCCCCACCACCTGCTTAAACAGTCTAACCATGTGATTCCTTCAACAGACCTCTTGAACTCTACCTGAACTCATTCCTCAATGGAAAGCATATTCCCAACCTCACATTCTCCCCATTCCAAAGCTGGTGATATGCAAAATTCCATTCTCTATTTTCAAGTGCCAACTACCTTACTCTCAATCACTAAACCCTATTCCACCAATATCTCACTACAAATATGTCTGCTCCTTCCATTGTGCCTTTTGGAACATCCACTCTTTAACTAACAAACTTCTTTTCATCTTAAACATCTTCCTTTCTCATTCCTATCTTCTGGCAGTAACTGAGAACTGACATTAATGACACTGCACTGAGACCTGACTCCCTCTTAATAATACTGTTTCCCTTCCATTTTTTCTTGTACTAACTATATTTTCACTCATATCCCCAACTCACTGGTCACAATACTCCTTGTTCCTCATAGACTCTCCCTCTACTACCATCCAACAACCTTTTTTCCTTTTAGGTTCAAACTACCTACATATATAACCCAATGCAGATCCAGAGAGTCATTATCTACCTAATCCTGAGAACATTATCCTTCCTTCTTCACTGAGTTAAATTCTTAGGTTACAGTATTTTTCTTCATATCTACTCTTGCCATTTTACCAGAAAACTTCAACATATATCTTGATGCTCTCTCAACTATCCTACCTTCTCAATTCCTCAGTTTTCTCAGTTCTCGTGAACTATTTCTCCACTCCACCTCAGCTACGCACAGAGACAGTCATACCCTTGACTTTGCCATCACTTTTTTACATGTTAATGAACTCTGAAATCCCTGATTATAATCTGTTATCATTCAATGTTTTCTAAGCTTTACTTTATTCTTCCTGCTCACCATGACCTCCAAGTCCACTCATTCTTTCTAGTTCATCACTCCCAAACTTGTTTTACTATTATCCACTCTATAATCTCTTGCCCCTTATCCTATGTCTGATCACACCTTGTCAAAACCCATCCATGAACTACTCTCACCATCTACATTCTTCATTCCTATTCCTATGCTGCTAAATGGAGCTGGAGGAAAATCCAAAACTACATTAATTGGACCCACTACAAATTTGTATTATCTAATTTCAAAGGTAATTATTTGACTGTTTAACAATTGAATTCATATTCTTATCCTCATCTCTCCTCAAGCCTTTCATGGCATCCATTCCCAACCATACTCTTATCTAAGGACCTTTACCAAAAAAAAAAATTGAGGCCATTCAACAAAAGCTCCCTCTTCTCCCCTACTCCTCACTTCATACTACTCATACATTTTTACCTCCATCTACTCTTTAACTCCAGTTTTTCTTTTTTTTTGCTTTTTTTGGAGGGGAGAAGGCAGGGCAATTTGGGTTAAGTGACTTGCCCAAGGTCACACAGCTAGTAAGTGTTATAAGTATCTGAGGCCGGATTTGAACTCAGGTCCTTCTGACTCAAGGACCAGTGCTCTATTCACTGCTTCTCCTAGCCTCCCCTTTAACTCCAGTCTTATGTAAAAAGGTAACCCTTTCCCTTACTGAGGCCAACCTTTCTATATGTACCTTTGACACCATCCTCTCCCAAATTCTCTGGCAGATTGTCCTCATTATCATTCTCCTCCCTCCTTCTCCTACTCCTTTTCCTCCTCCTCCTACTTCTCTCTCTCTGTCTCTCTCTCTGTCTCTCTCTCTCTCTCTCTCTCTCTCTCTCTCTCTCTCTCTCTCTCTCTCTCTCTCTCTCTTCTTTACCTGATGCCTATAAAGACGTACATTTCTCCTGCAGTCTTAAAAATGTCTCACTTGGTTATACTATCACCAATTGTTATCTTCCTTTATCTTTCCTCTCACCTGAACTTGAGAAAGTAGATTAGGCTTGTTGCCTACAATTCATCTTCTCTCACTCTCTTTTAAAGCCCCTGAAATCTGTGTCCCTATCTAAACAGAAACAGTTCTCTCCATAGTTACCAATTATTTCAATTGTCAAATGTAATGGTCTTTTCTCAATCCTCATCCTTCTGACACAGTCGGCCACTTTATTCTCCTGAATACTTTCTCCTCCTTGGGCTTAGTGACCACTCTCTCTTGATTGTCCTGCCTATCTGACAACACTTTCTCAGTCTCTTTTTCTAGATCTTTATCCATGTCACACTCACTAACTGTAGGCTTTTCCCAAGCCTCTGTCCCAGACCTACTGCCATTCTCCTTCTATACTATCTCACTTGGTAATTTCATAAACTCCCTTAAATTCAATTATCTCTACACAAGCGATTCCAGATCTATTTATCCAGTCCTATATTTCCATAGGTATCTCAAACTTACCATGTCCAAAGCAAAATTCATTGTCTTTCCCTCAAAACTCTCTCCTCTTTTGGGGGTAGGAGCAGGAAATCACTCTGCTAATAATAGTCTCATCCTTCGAGTTACCTAAGGTTTCCAACTTCAGTGTCATCCTCAATTCTGCAACTCTCACTCATTCTACTGCCTAGTCTGTTGCCAAATATTGTCAATTCTACCTTCACAACATGCATTTTTCCCTTTTCTCCACTCACACAGTCATTCAATTCAGGCCCTCATCACCTTGTACTTGAACTATTGTAATAGCCTTTCTAGTTTATCTCTCCACCACAAGTCCCTCCATGTTCCAATCTATTCACTACTCAGCTACCAAAGAGATTTTCCTAAAGCACAGGTCTGACTACATCCCCCTTGCATCTCCTTAATAAATTCTAATAGCTCCCTATTACCTACAGATCAGTCCTATTTAGACATTTAAATTTCCTCATAACCTTACACCTTCTACCTTTCTAGTTATCTTATACTTTAGCCTATGATCCAGCTAACATTGGTTTACTTGCTAGTCCTCATACACTATACTCCATCTCACATTTTTATACTTTTGCACTCCCCATTCCTCTCTATCCTGACCTTCATCTTTTAGTTTCCCTGCTTTCTTCGCACTGTCAGCTTAAATCACATGTCCCAAAAAGAAGTTCTCCTGCCCCTCTCCAGCTGCTAATGCCTTATTCTTTGAGATTGCCTTCCATGTACTCTGTATGTATCTTGTATTCTTTACATGTTGCCATCCCCACTGGAAGATAAATTCCTCAAGGGTAGGTGCTTTTTGCCTTCCTTTGTATTCCTAGTACTTAACACAATGCCTGGCACATAATAAGTTCTTGATAAATGCATGTGGACTGACTATCATATGGTTCTCTCCTCTAAGGGCCTATACCAGGGGTGGGGAATCTATGGCCTCAAGGCTACACATGGCCCTCTGGGTCCTCAAATGCAGCCCTTTGCCTGAATCCAAACTTCACAAAACAAATCCCCTTAATAAAAGGATTTGTTCTGTAACACTTGGATTCTGTCAAAGGGCTGCACTTGAGGACCTAGAGGGCCACATGTAGCCTGGAGGCCATAGATTCCCCACCCTTGGCCTATGTGGAGCTGAATGAATGACACTGATTTTTCTCCACACCTGTATCTTGGTAGAAGAGGTAGTGCTGAATGTTGACAGATTCTGGATCTTACTCAGTTTCTCATCAGCTCTTACACAGGCTTCTCTAGCATGAGACTTGAGCACCATCTTTGTGGCTAAGTATTAACTCTGATATTTTACAGCTTACCCATGGTCCCCTTCAGATCTCCATACTTACCATACCATGCCTGCCACCTTAACCAATTGAATTTAAGGAATTCATAAATGGCTGGGTATTTAGGAAAAATAAACAAAGAAAGGCAGAATTTCTTTTTTTTAGTAAGTGTGAGTAATCTGACGACTTCACGCTGAGGCTGAATGGAAAGGGAAAAGGTCACCTCCTCTGCTGAGCAGCTACACAAATACATGGTTTTCAGCAGCCTATTCAGTGGCCCGTATGCTAATGGTCAGATGTAATATGTCAGCTCCATGTCAGGTATACCTGCCAGGAAAGCTATGTGAGAAGCTTCATATTACTCAGAACAAAAGAAAAGAAAAAAGAAAATTAAATATGCCATCTGTTATTAACAAGTGCTTTTGAGTCTGGCATTTGAATATTCATGCAGACATTACCAAAAATGGGGGGGGGGGTGCTAATTTCAATAACCCAGGTTCTCCTTATGCTTGTGAAACCATCTTTCTTCTTTCCCATCTCTTTTTCAATTCAGACTCTTTGTCCCACAGTCAAAGCACAGAGGCCAAAAGACCCAATTTGAACCCGGATGTCAAAGGTTGGCTCCATCAAGCATTTGCTAGGAACTATCCTCAGAGAAATTCAGGAAAGAATCCGTAAACCATATCTCCTATCCTTTTCAGCTAGTACTGCCCCAGTCAGTGCTGCATTGTAGGATAGAGTAAAACACAGTGTGTCCAGCACCATGGACAGCGACTTCTACTCTTGAAGTTACCCGTAGGCATAGCAAAAACAAACACTGCTTTCCCTGACCTGCTACATCACTATTTCTGAAATGCTTGCCCCAACCAACTTCCAAAGCAAGTTTTAATTCAGTATCTGCTGAAATGATTCCCCTGTAGGTTATCAAATGACAATATCAAATAGTCTTATTCCTATGTAAACTACAAACCTGTGTGTTTTGTCCTAGTAGAGAATCTTGGCAAAGGAGGGGAGGAAAGGAGGGAAAAGGAGAATCACTGTGACATCTTTGGCACCAAAGGTTCACCTATATTTCCAGGTACTATGGTAGTTCAGATCAGAAGATGGAGCACAAAAAATGCTAAGCATTTAGATTCAATGTAAAAAAAAAAAGACAAACTAAGAAAAGGTTCATCAGGACAAGGAATGGTTTCTTCCTCTGCCCTGATTATAGAAATAGTTATAATCTAAAGATCCATTCAGGAAGGCTCACAAATGAAATTTGTCCTAGGCCCTTCACACACCCCTCACCTAACCTGAGACTTAGCAACCTGAAAATTATAGGAATTAAGAAAGAAGCTAGAAAAATAGGACATTAAACAGAACTAAATCAGGACTCCAAAGTAGAGGTAGTAATAGTACAATGGGAAGAAACTAGATTGAATTAGAAAATCCTGTTTCCACCAATTGTTACCTATGTGACCTTGGCCAAGACATTTAATCTCTATGAACCTCAGTTTTCCTTCATCTGTAAAATGTGGAGTTTGGACTAAATGACCTCTGAGGTCCCTTTGAGCTCTAAATCTTTGGTCCTATGATCAACAATCACCAGAGCAATGCAAAACTTGTGTCTTATAGAGGAAAAGCAGAAGTTGGAGAGCCTGTTCTTAGAAGCATACACTTAGACTATGGAAAGATTTGTAGTGACTTTGCCAGCACTACCAATACCACCACCATACATACACACATACACACACACACACACACACACACACACACACTATCTCTATCCAAAGCAGTTTTAAAGACAGTCTATAGAATTTCATGTCATGGTACATATGGACAGGCAAAACTGGAAACTGCCTGGGGATTAAAAGTAGCAGGAGATATTTTAACCCACAGAATTTGAGTCTTGTAAGTTCAAAAGCATAAATCAAGTTCCAGCATTCCTGTATATTTGTTAAAAATCCTAAAATTGCTAAAGCAAGAAATGGATCCAGTTTTATCATAAAACAACCTTGGAAATGAAGAAGTGCAAAGGAACCCACTTTCCCCAAGTGATCTAAAATGTCTAACATGAACAGCATGACTTCTTGTTCCAGCTCAGAGATGTCTCTTCTTCTCCTTCCACTCAAAGACTCCTCTACCCCCACTTCCTTTTCCATTCTTGGCTTTCAGAAAGTAGATGAACTTCCTCACTCCCACCCAAAGTGCTACCTCCCATGGAAACTATTTCCCAATTTACATGAGAGTATGAACAGGAATTATGTATTTTGCTGACTTTCTATCCACTACATTGAACCATCTCTCGGGAATCATTAAAACCACAAGGAATTAGACCTCCTGCATCCTGGGGACTCTAACATTTCATTTCCTCAAAGAATTTTTACTTAACCAAAGGAAAAGAATTTCTAAAATTTAGACATTAGGACCAGGGGATCATAGTTTTAGATTTGACAGAGCCCTCAGAGGCCATCTAGTCCAGCCCCCTCATTTTACAGATGAAGAAGTCAAGGCCCAGGAGAGAAAGTAATGATGATAACAGCATTTGTATGGCACTTTAAGGTTTTCTAAATGTTTTTCAAATATCATCTTATTTGAAGTGACTTGTGCTAGATCACACAGATAGTAAATAATAGAGAAAAGGCTTGAAGCTGGGTGTTCTGACCTTAAATCCATTGCTTTTCTCAGATTACCAGACTAACACCCAAGTAGTAGCAGAACCAGGACTTGATCTTTCATGGTTTTTTTAATTACCCAATTTATTATGTTACTAAATAATTCCAGCATTTATCACAATGACTGACATATAGTAGATATTTAATAAGCATTAGTTGACTCAGAAGAGCCATCAGGGAAATGTCTCACTGGGAGATATACAAGCCCTTGTGAATCCAAGGATCTAGATGGTGGTATTAGTCTGAAACCTCTATATTGGCAAAACTGCACAATCAAACACAAGTGAATAGTTTTCTGCCCTTCCCCAGCATGATGAGTAAAACTATACTAAGCAACAATTGTTCTGCATTCCAACAAATATTATTCTTGAGGATCTAAGTAAAAGCAGAGATGAAAGAAAATGAGAACTTTTGGATTATTTGGAAGATACTAAGTAAAGTCCTACCTAGAGGTATCCTGAGGCCTATGCAGAAGGTTTGGATCTTTATAGTTCATCAATAATGCAGCTTAATATATTAGATATTACAGTCAAAACCATTTGAGAGAGGAGATATCAGAATTACTCAAATAATTGTCTCTATTCTCTACTTTCTTTTTGCTAGTATAGACATAATCATAGATACATCATATGGCATCTATTGAAGGAATTAGAATGCATAGTCTGGTGAAGAGATTTCCATGCAGAAGAATGGTGAGAATTCCTCTGCTTGTCCGAAGAGACCAGAATCAAGAACAAGACAAAGAATCAGACTTCAGTGGGACAGAAAGGAATCTTTCTAACAATGAGGACTATGCAAAAATGGAATGGGCTAACACTGGAGAAAGTATCTTCTCCCTCACCAGAGGTCTTCAAGCAAATACTGACTAGCCGCTTCTTCAGTATGTTACAGAGTTTCTTATTCAGATGCGAGCTGAATCAAGTCAATCATCTATTGAAGAACAAGGATTTTTTTAACTTAATTATAAATATTGACTGTCTATGCTGATCAAATTAATTAGAGAATTTCTTAACCTTTTGTAGTTTATCTTTGGTACTATCAGGAGAAGAGGAAAGAAAGACATAAGTAAGAAGATCAGTGTCAAGTGAATGGAAGTACAGAAGAGAAGCAACTATAAAACAGTAAGATTTAGTAATTTAAGAGAAAAGGTCAAGACGTCATAGATCACAGAATGCCCAAGCTAGAAATTACCTTAGAATATCTACTCTAATTCCCTCCTTTTGCAGATGAGGAAATCAAGGCTAAGGGAGCTTAAATGACTTACTCATGGTCACATATGAGCCCTGCTTGGGTCATGTCAAAAGAATTGCTATACAAATGAGTCATATTTAGGATTAGAATACAAGTGCTGTACCATTAAAATAATACACGAAAGAAGTAGATGAACATTTTCCTTTGTTTGCCAAAAGTCTTAATGGGATTTTCTTCTTTAAATAATCTCATTACCAAAATGTAATTCATTTAACCTTTCCTAAGAGGTTAAACACAGAGACTTTCATCCAATCCACTATGATTCTATCTCTTAAACTATGCCATTGGGGTAGACATAACACCCCGAAGAGCTCAACTAACAGTTACAGAGAAGATGAAAAATGAAGAAAGAGAAGGTGGGAAAGAAGAAAATTGTTTCCAAAGAAAGGAAAAGTTTCCAAGCATTATAGTTCCATAGTAATTGAGTTTGTGACATCTGACATTGTCCTCTCCTGCACCCTAAGGAGCATTCTATGCCCCCTCTCTGGCCAATCTTCCAATAAATAAAGGTTCCTTTTCTAGAAAAGTCTAAGTGAGAGCAGCATCTAGCTTGAGCACTTTGGTGGCCCCAGCTACTGAATATAATCACTGCAATCTATATGTGTGTGCTACTCTCAAGAAGATGCCAAAACAACAGCTGTAGTACAGTGCTATTCTGGGAATGAGTCTGTGTCAGGTCAGTTAGTTATGATGGTGCCTATCAGAAGAGGACAGGCTGATTGCTGCCGAAATGGATTTAGGAAGTAAGAAGGTGAAGTCTCCTGTGCAGCACCTCATTATACACTAATCAAAATTTTAAGACACACTTACTCAGACAAATGGTTAAAAATAAAAATCTTTGGAAATAAACAGGCTACCCCATTGTTTAGGTAAAACTCTTGAGACTGGGGAATTCCACCAAAGAAAGCGATATAGTCTGATAAGCCCTGATCTTTTCAATTCAAGCATCTGAATTCAGAACTATAAGGTCAGGGAGGTCAGTTCCAGGTACCCTAGAAATAAAGCAGTTTGGTTCTGCTGTCAGATAGACAGTACAGAGTACAATTGGCTGTGAAGCATGCGTGCACACACACATGCAGGTGCACACACAGATAGATATGTATGCAAATCTCTCTTTCCTCTCTCTGTCTCTCTCTTTCCCTCTCTCTCTTTCTCTCCCTCTCTCTCTGTCTCTCTCTGTCTCTCTCCCTCTCTCTCTCTTTCTCTTCTTCTCCCCATCACTCCCCCCCATAAGACCTGAGGTTATAGCTGGGAGGTATGCCAAAACTTTGCCTTCCTGCACCTTGGGTGGGGAGCGAGAGGGGGGAGGCTGCTTCTAGGTCTGAATTCACCTGCCTCCTCTCTGAACTCTTCATGTTGTTTGTCTCAACCCATATGAAACAGCAGTGACCAAGCAGTTAAAAGACCCCTGAAAAATCCAAGGGGTTTAAAGGCAGCTCAGTTAGTCAATACTCTAAACAGAGGGGAATTTTTACAAGGTTTTGCCAATTAACTCCTGGCTTGGTTAGTCCACCCCCCACCCTCCAACACATACACACATCCATTGTCAGGTGGGAGCTATCACCAAAGAAGCAGTCCATTAAGGGTTAGAAAACATCCCTGTCTAGGAAGGGGGTGGAGGTGGGGGGTGGGAATAGTAGAGTCAGCACCAAGAGGTTTTTCTCAGATCAGTTCATTTTTCCATCCCCTCCAACTCTCCCCTTCCCTCTAGCTGCCATTGGGATGCAGACTTTCCTATGCATTACCCTCTTGAAAACTGCATATTAAAATAAGTCTCAGGTATAAGACAGGTCCTACTTAAGAAGTCAGGTCTACAACAGAAAAGGGCTCAAAATCAATGAACCAAACCTTCCACACTTCCACTTTCTCAAGAATCCCAGATAGTCTTGTCATGTCCCACCTACACTTCCCAGTGCCCAGTTATCAACTTCACAATGACAAATAATTCCGAACATCTTTTGCCCCTTCCCCCACCCTTTCCCCCACTTCCCCAGCAGGTAGAGGCATGTCTTCTCACTTACACTTCTGCCTTCACCACCTGTCTGGGTCCCGGTGTCTTCCCTGCCCAGACATGGCATGTCTTCTCCCTCCTCCTTCCCGCTGTCTCCTCCTTCCTTCCCTAGCTTCAGCCTCTTCCCCTCCGGTGGGGCATCATCCTCTTCCCTCCTCATCTTGCCATCCCTGACTCGCTGCTTCCCCGAGTCTTCTGGGGTCCCAGAAGGGCTTGCCATGGCTTTAAAATGTCCTGCACTTAAAAAAAATTTCCCCTGATGAAGCAGGCTCTCTGTAGGAGACTCGGATTCTGAGAGGAGCTCGCTCTGTGTGCTCAGTCTTCTTTTCGATAGTGCTGGGGTTTCAGGAGCCCTCGACGGGCTCACCCATGGACCACTTGCATTTCTCTGCCGCCCTCTGCTGGTCCCTTAGCCACATACGCAGCCCTCCTTGAACAAGCTTCATCTGTTCTTAGTGGTCCTTAATAAAGGCAATAATCTTCTACATACTGATTGCCTGCAGATTCCTGCCACTGCTCATTTTGACAAAATCCTTTCTCTTCCTATTTTCTCCCTCCCTTAATCCCATGCTATTCACTGACTTTCTTCCAAGATAACCCACTCAGAGGATGGGGGACCAAGAACAAGAAGAAGCTGGCAGAAAGGGAGCTGGGCCCCATTTCTCCCCCTAACCTAGGAGTATGTCTGCCAACAATATTTGCCCCAGGAAGAGAACCATCAGATCTTTTGTGTAACTATGCCTTTTGCCAATTCTTTGCACTGCCCAGAAAGCTGTGGGTGCTTAGTAAACATTAAAGTATAATTCACCACTGATGATGGCTACTCTGCTGGAAAGAAAAGACCTCTCCTTCCCATGGAGAGCTGAGCTGTTTTCACAGACCTAAGGGAGGAAGAATTTTGCTCACTTCTAAATTGAACATAAGCTTTACCCACAAATGTATCCAGGAAGAAGAGATGGTATGCCTGAGACAGTTGGGCCACACACTATACATACAGTGCCTTTCTCTGTTTCTCTACTGTGTGACAAGTTATTCATTCAATAGTTATTAATAAGAATCTACTTCTTACAAGGCCCTATGATAAGCACTGAGTAAAGATACAAAGATCAGTAGGACCCAGGCCTGCCCTCAAGGAGTTTACAATCTAATAAGAAAACAAATCTATATAGTATTTTATGATGATCAAGAGTTCTACTTATATTATCTCTCATTTGTTCTTCATAGCAGTCTTGTGAGGCAAGTGGTACCAGCATTATTTAATCTCCATGTCAGCTATGAGAAAATGGAGATTTAGAGAGGTTAGGTGACTTTCCCAAAGTCACCCAGCTAAGAAATGGTTAGCAAGGGCTAGGACTAAAAGCCACGTCATCAGATTCTAAGTTCAGTGCTCATTCCTCTATGCCATATTGGTCCAAGTTAGATTTGGATGGGGGACAGGAGAGGGGGTGAGGAAGGAGGGAAAACAATTCTTTGCAACACATTTAAATGTTGTGCTTCTACCACAAAAAAGAGGCATCTTCTTGATACTGTTGGGGAACCGTATCCATAAACATCTCCTACCCAGCAACCCCAATTCTACATTGCAACCTCAGTGCCACCACCTCCCTCCAAATCATCCACTCTTCTGCATCAGGTTCTCAGTTACAGCCTCTGTGTTTATCTTCTCCTAATTCACATCTCAACATCCTAGCATCCAAAATGCTCCAGCTTATGCCTTTCCCTAGGACAGAGAAACCTGGAGATGTATCTTTTGTCATCTATCTCATTTAAACCCATTTCACAGGTCTAACCCTTTAAAGGCCATGATACAAACCCTACTTCTCATGTCATCAGAAACCACGCTGAAAAACCATGGGTAGCCATAGCCAGTACAGAAGGTATGACCCAGAGGGAAGGAGGTATGGCCCTAATTCTGTCCTCATGGCCCCAAGGGACCATTGTCGTGTGTGTGTGTGTGTGTGTGTGTGTGTGTGTGTGTGTTGCTACTGACTCTCAGGTTTGATTAGGTCTCTTGGGCCTAAGCTGGCATTTCCATCCTTCCTAACACAAGTCTAGAACCTCAGCCCCAAAGAAAAAAACTTTTTTTCCAAGTCTGTGTGACTCATCCTCACTCTGGTCTGTTATATTCAATTCAATTCAATAAATATTTGCTACGAACCTAGACTAGATGTTGAGGATATAAAATCCCTTCCCTCAAAGATCCTCCATTCTACTGAATGGTAACATCATCTACACAGGTCCTCCTCTACACATGAGAATCAGAGGTCCAGGTTTGTGACCCAGCATCACTATCTCAAGCGTAAAAAATTAGGAGAAGAAAGCCAAAACTGACTCAAAACTGAGTGGTTATGAAGCTATTCAGGCACAGGTGAACTTTCTGGCTAAACAGTTTCTTTTTCCCTTTAATCCAGCCTCCCAGGCAAAATAGGTGCTAAGAATTCCCACAGGGAAAGACCAGGCCAATCCAGCCCATAAGAAACATGGATGCAGAGATCAGTGTAGATATTATCAGAGTGGTCTAAAGAGAACTGTGTGCTGAGCAAAAAGCATCTTTGGGGAGAGTATCAAAGTTAGAGATCATCCAATCAGTTGCCAAGTCTTAACAATTCTACCTCTACAACATGAATTTTCTTTTTTTTTAAGTATTTGATAACTATATATCAATATAATTAGTTTCCTTTGTAAGCTACATTGTTTATGTTTTGCATTTTAAAACTCTATCATAATCTTCACCAGACTGCCAATGGGAGATAATAGCACACAAAAAAAAAAGGTTGAGGGGCAGCCAGGTAGCACAGTGAGTAAGAGCACTGGCTCCAGTGTCGGGATAACTTGGGGATCAAATCCGGGCTCAGACACTTAGCACCCACCCAGAAACACCTGGCTGTGTAACCTTGAGCAAGTTACTTAACCCTGATTGCTTTAAAAAAAAAAAAAAGGTTGAGAACCCTTACTCTAGCCCAACTAGCCTATTAGTTCTTCCTTGGATATAGTGTGCCATTTCCCATCTCCATGCCTTTGTACAAACTATTTCTCATGCCTCAGTTTTCTTTCTCTGTACTCCCACCTCTTGGAATCTCAAGGCTTAGCTCAAGTACCACCTCTTACATGAGGCTTTTTTCCTGATCCACAATTCTTAGCACTCCCCCTAAAAATACTTTCTATTTACTTTTCATACAGTGTGAATTTAGTTATATGTATACAAGTTGTATGCCACACCCATCCTGCCCTAGTAGGATATAAGCTCCTAGAGAGAAAAAAATTGTTTTCATTTTTGTCTTCTATCCTTAAGACCTAGAATAGTGCTTGGCATATCAAAGGTGACTAATAAATGCTTGCTGAATTGAACTAAATCAAATATGAATACCAGGCTTCCCAACCACATATGAACATTCTTTGTTCTTTGCCCCCACAGCCTAATGTTCCTAGGGCTTCCCTCTGAGTTCACATCTAGGAAAAAGAAATCAACTTTAGTTAGGTCAGGCAATGATGGAGTATTGGAGGCTTTAGCATAACTGAGGGACAGAAAGAAGAAAAGTAGGCAGGGATAAAGGCCACTGTGGATAGCAGCCTCCCTACTACACAGGTAGAGAAATAAGAATAATAAGGAATTTACAAAGTGCCTTCTATGTGCTAGGCACTGTGCTAAGTGCTTTACAAATATTATCTCAGTTGATCCCCACAACAATCCTGGGAGGTAAATGAGGAAACTGAGGCAGGGGTTAACTGATTTGCCCAGGGTCATACAGTCAGATGGGAACTTGGGTCTTCTCACCCAAGGCCCAGGGCTCTCATCTAGCTGCTTCATAAGTGAGAAGGGATGAAAAGCCCTAGAGAATCAACATTCTAAACCAATTTGCTGATATCCTTTTAGGCCTGATAGCGGATTGAGTAACAACTAATGCAAACTCCATGAGCACACTGTTTTAAAACCACCATGCAAATGTTTAGTGACCGAAAGACACACAAAGAATGAGTAATTGGAATGAACAGAGAAATGCAATGAGGCTGCTATCTGAGTGTGACATTTGTTCTTCCCCAAAGTTCATCAGATACAATCCATGATGTCCTGTCACTGGGTAGAATGTCCAGGGGCCCCAGACATTTTTATTCCCTTCCCCACCAAAAGAGCGAACTGAGGGGCTACACACAGAACCCTGGGGACACCTTTCTGTTTTCTGCTATGCAAGATCCTCAGGTCAAATAAATCCATCCTGCCCCCTATGGCAATAATAGCCTTTGTCAGCCCATCTGCCCAGTGTGTCCAAAAGGACCTACAATAGGCACTATTTAAGGCCTACAAATTCTTCAAACTATTACTAACAATTCTATTCACTTGTCATTCAATATTAGTGACATCAAACTAGGCAAAAGCTTTCTACTTCTAAAAATCACCACCCCCCACTAATGACCCTTGCTTACTAGATCTCATACCAGTTCATCTGTGATGTGTGTATCTTTGTTCAAGGCACCTGTACATTATTTGGGATTTCTTGGTTCCCTATAGCAAAAGTTCTTAACCTTTTTTCTTCTGTGGACTCCTTTGGGAATCTGTGTTGAAGTCTTCAGACTCCTTCTCATAGTCACGTTATTAAATGCAGCAAATAAAACGCACGGGATTACAAAGGAAATCAATCATATTGAATTAGTTATCAAAATAGGATCATAAATAAGATATTTATTGGCTCTACCCTAGGCGCACAAAGACCTGTTCAAAATTAATTTTTGGTTTTACATTTTACTCATTACTTCAACAAGATGCAAAAATAATTATTCCGAATCATTATGTGCCGGGTCCAGATAGGGTACTTTTTTTTCTGTTCTCTCTTTTAACTCTGCTATGTGATCAGAATCTCAGATTTTATTTCATTCCAGGATAAAACTATTGCCAGCCTTTGATTTAGACTAACAATTCCCCCATAAGCCTCTTGAGGGTTCCCCAATTTCTTCTTTCTTCATCATTTAAACAACTTAGTGTAAAAGACATGTCCCAGAGAATAGAGAGCAAATATACTAGATCTAGGCTTCATCTAAAACTATTATTGCCATTTCTTACTGAAGACTTGTTCCTCCATACAAAGATTTGTCTTGATTACCCAAATCATTCCTCCTCTTTTTCCTTCTCATGCTGCCCTGTATGGATGTTGGTTCTGAGATGCTGGTTGCCACAAGAGCCTTTTAATACACACATACCCTCTGACAACAAAGACTAATTCTTTCCCTCTCCCTGGCATGACTGCACCATAAATTGCAGAGTTGAGAGAGGATAGCATTAAAGAGGGCACCCACGCACGGTGTGTGATGTGAGAGAGTGCTGGGGAAAGGAAGACAGAACCCTCCCCCACTGACGAGCTCCACAGCTCTTTCTGCAACTGCAGGAATGTGTCCTAAATGGGCTCACATATAGGCAACAGTGGATATGAACACAGATTCCTCAGGCAGATAGAAGTCACTTAGTCCAGACCTTTGCCTCTGGGAAAAACCACAGCTAAACCTTGAGAGGGGTCAGAATCTCTCCTGTATAATCTCATTACCTGCCACTGTCATTAGGGGGATATTTTGGTTTTATGGGAGTAGTACTTAATAGTTTTATGTAGTCAATGTTTCTGCAACTTACTTTAGAGGATGAAAAAACTATTTTGAAAGGTAATGGCTTAAAGGTCTCTAGCAAAGGATATTCCAAGGCCTGTTTTGTTCACCTGTTCCAATATTTAATAAGCCTCATTTTTCCTTGTATTTAACCAAAATTCATTATACTGCAGACATCTTCCAGGACCACTATAGGACAAAGCTATCTTAACCATTTAAGTACAAGAGGGAATTCAGGATGTTATAAGCCTTCATACAGTGGGGGTTTTCACATTTTCAAAGAGCCTTGTTATTTTTCCTTTTATTTCTCTCTATGTTTTAGGCATCAAAGGGCCAATCCAAGCATAAGAGTTCATATTCCTGGGGGCAGAGTCAAGATGGCAGAGTAGAAGCAGGACCTCCCTGCTGCTCCAGCTTCCACCTTCCCCAATCCATGTAAAAAGGGGACTCTAAGCAAACATTGGAGCTACAGAATCCACAAAATGACACAGAGAAACTAACTTCCCACTGAGGACAGCCCAGCAGGCTGGCAGGAATCGAGCACAGCGCTCTGGGAACCGAGCCCAGCCCCACGCTGAGGCTTTAGCCCCAGGGTGGGCCTGACCAGCCTCTGCCCAGAGGGACTCCAGATCAGCAGCAGCTGTGGCCGTTTCCAGATTTATCAACACATAGATGGGAAGGACAAAGTGAGAGGTCAGTGCAGTCTGGACTTTGGGACCAGTAAGTGGGAGTGCATGGCTTTTGCCCCCAGGGCAAGAAGCCCCTGAGACGCCAGCACAGCCAGCCAGTGCCACGTGGCAGCTTCAGTTCCTGGCCTGCAGAGTGTAGGGGGACCAAGCACCAGTCTGAGGGGTAATCGCTCTTGCTTTAACCTTCTTGGATCTGGATTGCAGTCTAGGGTAGAGGTCCTGGGGTGTGTGTCCAGCTTGCCAGAGCATGTGGAGACCTTAGAGAGGGCACCCATCTAATAACTCCAGCAGCTGAGAAAACCCCAGTGTTTTGGATGAAAGCTCCCCTGTGTGGTGGCAGAGTCCTACTATGGCAAAAAGCCCAGGGGCCAAGTGACTGAGGGGGCGACATGACCAGGCAAAGGAAACAAAGCAGACAGAAGATTCCAACATTAGACTCCTATTTTAGGGACAAAAAGGAGAAAAGCATAAAACAGGAGGAAGACAGTGAAGTCAGAACTCCTGCACCAAAAGCTTCAAAGGAAAATACAAGCTGATTACAGGCCATAGAGGACCTTAAGAAGCAGATAAGAGAAGTGGAGGAAAAATTGGGAAGAGAAATGAGAACGATGCAAGAAAATTACGAAATGAGAGTCAACACCCTGACTGAGGAAAAGAACACCTTAAAAAATAGACTAACTCAAATGGCAAAAGAGGCTCAAAAAGGCAATGAGGAGAAGAATGCCTTAAAAAGCCAAATTTGCCAGATGGAAAAAGAATCTCAAAAGCTCAATAAGGAGAATCATTCTTTCAGAATTAGATTGGAGCAAATGGAAGCTAATGACTTTATGAGAAATCAAGATGCTGTTAAACAGATCCAAACAAATGAAAGAATAGAAGGCAATGTGAAATATCTCATGGGAAAAACCACTGACCTGGAAAATAGATCCAGGAGAGATAATTTAAAAATTATTGGACTACCTGAAAGCCATGATCAAAGTAAGAACCTAGAAATCATCCTCCAGGAAGTTCTCAAAGAAAACTGCCCAGATGTTTTAGAACCAGAGGGCAAAATAGAGGTTGAAAGAATCCACCAATCACCTCCTGAAAAAGATCTCAAAAAGAAAACTCCTAAGAATATTATAGCCAGGTTCCAGAATTCCCAGATTAAGGAGAGAATATTACAAGCAGCCAGGAAGAAACAGTTTAAATATTGTGGAAACACAATCAGGATAACCCAGGATCTGGCAGCTTCTACACTGAGGGATAGAAGGGCTTGGAATATGATATTCCAGAGGGCAAAGGAGCTGCGATTAAAACCAAGAATCACCTACCCAGCAAAACTCAGTGTCTATCATGTTTCAGAGGAAAATATGGTCATTCAATGAAATAGAGGACTTTCAAGCATTCTTGCTGAAAAAACCAGAGTTGACTAGAAAATTTGACATTCAGATACAAGAAGCAAGAGAAGCATGAGAAGGTAAACAGGGAAAAGAAATCATAAGGAACTTATCAAAGTTGAACTATTAACATTCCTACATGGAAAAACAATAATTGTAACTTATGAAACTTTTCTCAGTAGTTGAAGGGAATGGAAATATACATACATA
>NW_027185616.1:109121-109423 GCF_028583685.1 Petaurus breviceps papuanus | reverse complement strand
TATATATGAGGGTATATGGGCATATGAATACATATGTGAATGTGTGTATATATGTTTACAGGTATACATAGAGGGCACAGGACCAATTTAACAGGAAGGAATGATACTTAAAAGGTGAAATTAAGAGGTAAGAGAGGAATATAATGAGAGGAGATGGGGAGAGAAAGATTGGGGTAAACTATCTCATACAGAAGAGGCAAGGGAAAATGGTTACAATGGAGGGGAAGAATAGGAAGGCAAAAGGGAATGGATCAACCTTATTCCCATTGAATTTGGCTTGAGGAGGGAGTGAAATACACACT
>NW_027185616.1:107295-108721 GCF_028583685.1 Petaurus breviceps papuanus | reverse complement strand
GTGGCAGCTTCAGTTCCTGGCCTGCAGAGTGTAGGGGGACCAAGCACCAGTCTGAGGGGTAATCGCTCTTGCTTTAACCTTCTTGGATCTGGATTGCAGTCTAGGGTAGAGGTCCTGGGGTGTGTGTCCAGCTTGCCAGAGCATGTGGAGACCTTAGAGAGGGCACCCATCTAATAACTCCAGCAGCTGAGAAAACCCCAGTGTTTTGGATGAAAGCTCCCCTGTGTGGTGGCAGAGTCCTACTATGGCAAAAAGCCCAGGGGCCAAGTGACTGAGGGGGCGACATGACCAGGCAAAGGAAACAAAGCAGACAGAAGATTCCAACATTAGACTCCTATTTTAGGGACAAAAAGGAGAAAAGCATAAAACAGGAGGAAGACAGTGAAGTCAGAACTCCTGCACCAAAAGCTTCAAAGGAAAATACAAGCTGATTACAGGCCATAGAGGACCTTAAGAAGCAGATGAGAGAAGTGGAGGAAAAATTGGGAAGAGAAATGAGAACGATGCAAGAAAATTACTAAATGAGAGTCAACACCCTGACTGAGGAAAAGAACAGCTTAAAAAATAGACTAACTCAAATGGCAAAAGAGGCTCAAAAAGGCAATGAGGAGAAGAATGCCTTAAAAAGCCAAATTTGCCAGATGGAAAAAGAATCTCAAAAGCTCAATAAGGAGAATCATTCCTTCAGAATTAGATTGGAGCAAATGGAAGCTAATGACTTTATGAGAAATCAAGATGCTGTTAAACAGATCCAAACAAATGAAAGAATAGAAGGCAATGTGAAATATCTCATGGGAAAAACCACTGACCTGGAAAATAGATCCAGGAGAGATAATTTAAAAATTATTGGACTACCTGAAAGCCATGATCAAAGTAAGAACCTAGAAATCATCCTCCAGGAAGTTCTCAAAGAAAACTGCCCAGATGTTTTAGAACCAGAGGGCAAAATAGAGGTTGAAAGAATCCACCAATCACCTCCTGAAAAAGATCTCAAAAATAAAACTCCTAAGAATATTATAGCCAGGTTCCAGAATTCCCAGATTAAGGAGAGAATATTACAAGCAGCCAGGAAGAAACAGTTTATATATTGTGGAAACACAATCAGGATAACCCAGGATCTGGCAGCTTCTACACTGAGGGATAGAAGGGCTTGGAATATGATATTCCAGAGGGCAAAGGAGCTGCGATTAAAACCAAGAATCACCTACCCAGCAAAACTCAGTGTCTATCATGTTTCAGAGGAAAATATGGTCATTCAATGAAATAGAGGACTTTCAAGCATTCTTGCTGAAAAAACCAGAGTTGACTAGAAAATTTGACATTCAGATACAAGAAGCAAGAGAAGCATGAGAAGGTAAACAGGGAAAAGAAATCATAAGGAACTTATCAAAGTTGAACTATTAACATTCCTACATGGAAAAACAAT
>NW_027185616.1:102207-107195 GCF_028583685.1 Petaurus breviceps papuanus | reverse complement strand
TGTGTGTGTGTGTGTGTGTGTGTGTGTGTGTGTATGTGTGTGTGTGTATGAGGGTATATGGGCATATGAAAATATGTGAATATATACATATATGTGTACAGGTATACATAGATAGAGGGCACAAGACCAATTAACAGGAAGGGATGATATTTAAAAGGTGAAATTAAGAGGTGAGACAGGAATATAATGACAGGAGATGGGGAGAGACAGAATGGGGTAAACTATCTCATATAGAAGAGGCAAGGGAAATGGTTACAATGGAGGGGAAGAATAGGAAGGAAAAAGGGAATGGGTCAACCTTATTCCCTTTGAATTTGGCTTGAGGAGGGAGTAAAATACACACTAAATAGGGTATCTCACCCTCCAGGAGAGTAGGGGGGAAGGGGATAAGAGGGGGGATGATGGAAGGGAGGGCAGGCTGGGGGAGAAGGAAGTTGGAAGCACCCACTTTTGAAAAGGGATGGGATCAAAGTAGAGAATAGAACAAGTGGGAAGTGGGATAGGAGGGAGGGAAATATAGTCAGTCTTTGACAATATATCTACTATGTTATTGTTTTGCATTAGCCACACATGTACAACCTATACTGAAGTGCTTATCTTCCCAGTAAGGGTGGGTGACAAGGGAAGAAGAGAATGAATCTGGAATTCAAAGTTTTAAAATCAAATATTCAAATATATATATATATATATGTATTATATATATACTATTATTAATACTATTTTACATGTAATTGGGAAATAAGATATACAGGCACTGAGGCATAGAGATCCACTAGAAAAGTCAGAAGGGGTATGGGAGAAAACATGGGAGAGAGCAGACTGGAGGAGGGGATATCCTGTGGGACTGCTATTTTGGGGCGGTGGGTAGGGGAAAATGGGGAGAAAATTTGTAACTCAAAATCTGGTGGAAATGAATGATGTAAATCAGAAGTTAATAAAGCATTTGAAAAAAATTTTTAAAAAAGAGTTCAGATTCCTGAAGTGAGTTTCTATACCCAGAAAGTGAAAACAGACACTGGTTAGTAAGAGGTTGTCCACAGGGCATAATATTAGGAGTTAATCTGGAAGGCAGCAAGAGCCTAGTAACCCCAGAAGAATCCTTAAGAGAAAAGGATTTAACCAGCAGCTATGGGGGGCTGCACTATGGACCTAAGCAAGTCATTTCTTCATACCTTCGATTTCCCAGCATGTTCACACCATCATAGTTTGGGGTATTGCAGGGAAGATGAATGAGAAAACCAGAGAGTTTGGGGTTTCTCTGAGTAAATGTGCTAGGTAAAATGATATAATCTCCCCCAAACACTTGTTCTATTTGACTGCTGAGATGTCCAAAGTCCATTTCCTCAGTACACAGACAGGGTCTACCAACTTGTTCTTGTTTTATTTATCACTGATCCATAGGGCCCAATTCATAACCCAAGTTCACAGACCACATTACTCCCAGATGGAGTCCCTGATTTCCATTGCTGTACAATAGGATCTAGGTTTCAGCACCATGGTCAGAGCAAATTTTTCTTTTCCTTTCTGCCTATAAATTTCTAATGACTATGATTTATGTGTGTATGTATGTACGTATATGTGAATGTATACATATACACATGTATGTATAATATACATGTGTATATATGTACATGTGTGTGTCCCATCCACCCCCTTTCTCTCTGACAGCACAGCTTGAGTACACCTGTGGTGAAGAGGAAAGATATGTCCTGGAGTGGGATGTTTCAGTGACAGATACAGGGACCTGGTCCAGCTGGCAAAGAAAGCATAACTTGGGCTGCACTAGGCACATGCACCACCTGGAGCTTCCTACCTTATTTCTTATATCCGATTGATTTAGGTACTTATCCCCAGGTTCCCTAAAGAAGAGTGTAAGAAGTTACAGAGTTGAATTATCCTATAGGTCAATCCTATGTTGCATATTCTGTACCTAGCTAATTCATTCTTTCCTTTGTTTATTTGTTCGTTGCTTGTTCTTCATTCTTGAAGAACGTCGGGAAGGTGATGTCATGACTTGCAAGTGAATTGGATTTAAGCGAGGGAGGATTGTGCAAAGTCACCAGTCTTGCTTTCTCCTCTGGAGACATCTGGGTCCAGTGGCCAGATTAGGATCAGGATGACTGGAAATGGCCCCTGATGCAGTGGAAGACCTTGGCCTTTTTAAGCTAAGATCTTTCCCAGGTCTCAGTTTGACTGAGGCAACATCCATTCAGTGATTAAAGTTAGATAAGAAATGAGGCAAAGAACGGCTTCTTTTACCTAGTCAAAAAAAATAATCAATCTGGGAAGGGAAGACCATCAGAGTTTGAGGACAAAACAAAGTGATTGCTATTTATACTTACTCTGAGTCATGTTGCCCAAACAATGACCAAGGGAGGCTTGGGCTGGTACCTATTATAGGCCAATCAACTGAAGAATGGAAACAAGTACAACTTCCAGACAAAGGACCCTAATTTTCAGGCAATAGCCAAAACAAAGGTCAAAGACTAACAGGCTCAGAAGAATTCTGGGAAAAAATATAAAAGCACCTTTCCTCAGGGACTTTTGGATCTGCCCCTCTATGCCTCCATCATCATTCTAAGAGAGATTTTGCACATGTACATATGCATATATGTATTCACACATAAATGATCATGTGCGTGTGTGTGTGTGTGTGTGTGTGTGTGCTATGAGAAGCAACAGAAGTACCACAGAAAATACAGTAGACTTGGAACCATACCATGTGGACTTGTACCTCCATTCTACCACTTACTAATTGTAAGATTGTAAGCAAATCCCCAAACCTGAGCCTCAGTTCTCTTCATATGTAATTTGGAAATAACACTATTTGTTCTAAGTGCCTTACAGAGTTGTTGTGAAAATCAAATGTCATAATGTATGTGCATTCTTTAACATTATAAAGTGCTTTGTAGATATAATATAAACTATGAAGAGCAAGATATTGATGAGAAGGAAAGAAGGAAACATTTATCAAGTGCCGACCATGTACCAAATGCTTTACTAAAATTATTTCATTTGATCTTCACAACAACACTGAGAGGTAGATGCTATTATTATCCCTGTTTTATATTTAAGGAAACTGAAGCAGTCAGCAGTTAAGTAATTTGCCCAGGGTCACAAAGCTGGGTACCCGAGGCATAATTAGAACTCAGGTCTTCCTGACTCCAGGCCCAGCAATCTATCCACAAAACCACCTAGCTGCATTTGTTGTTGTTAGTCAGTCGTTTAAGTCATGTCTAACATTTTGTGACCCTATTTGGGGTTTTCTTGACAAAGATACTAGAGTGGTTTGCATTTTTTCTCTAGCTCATTTTACAGATAAAGAAACTGAGGTGAACAGGGATCAGTGACTTGCCTAGGGCCACACAACTAGTAAGTGTCTTGGGCCAGATTTGCACTCAGGAATATGAGTCTCCAGGCCCTATCCACTGTATCCACTGCATCATCTAGCTACCACCCACCTAGCGGCAACATAGGGTATTACAGCTAGATGGTGCACCCAAGGAAGTGCATACGTTATATGAATTAACAACCCGAGGGATAGATAGGGGTGGTGGGTGCTGATAGATTTAGGAAACAAAATGGACAAAAGTAGGAATTGACCAAACGGACCTTCAGAATGTAGGGAAGCTGTTCTCAGCCTTTGTCAGAGCATCATGTTTCTTAAAAAGACATGGAATAGTAAGATGTGAGGGTAGAGAGAAAAAGGCAAATAGAGATTAAAAAAAAAGAGAGAGAGAAAGAGTGCAAACCAAATCAAGTCCACTAGATACCTTTATGAAAAGGATGCTGATCAAATGTTCTCTATGTTCATAGAAACAAACAAAAGTAAATGACTTTAAACTAAATTAATGGCACACTTAGTCATTTCTTTTTTTCCAATGGGGAAGGAAGTAAAAGAGAGAAAAATAGAGTTTTTTCCACTGAAATAATAAAATTACATTTTAAAAACTAAGAGCTACTTGACTATAGGAGTGATAAACAATGGGAAACAGTGTGGTATAGTAGAAAGAATCTTGAACTAGAAACCCTAAAATACAAATAAAATGGTCCTTTCACTCAAGGAATTTACAATCCAGTTGGGAACATAGATGTGCATAGAGCTTGGGCTGACTGTACTTTCAGAAGAGGGAAGGGCCAATGGTAATGTTTGCTACAGGATGTGGCAACTCACCAGGGTGCACCTGGCCCATGCACTAAGCATGCTTATGTTCTTGATTAGAAGATAATTTCCTTGAAGGAAAAAGACTATTTTATTCATATTTTAGGGTTTCTCATCCAGGGCTATTTCTACCATATTGTTTTCCCTCAGGGAAAGAGTCAATAGAAATCTTTGCCCTGGGGTGTGCTGATATACCCATCTCTTAATCTATGCATGCCTTTGGTGGGGAAGATGATTGGAATACAAATAACTACACTACCAAATATGACAGGTATATAGAAGAGATGTAAGAGATGCAAGGAAGGAGAGATTTTACTTTATGTAGGGGATTGGGGCTTTATAAGGTAGTACCTGAGCTGAACCTTAAAGCATGGAAAGGATTTCAACAGGTAAAGATGAGAGGAAAAAGTCAGAATATCTTTAAAACATAAATGACAGTATAAGTAAGGCCATAGAGGCCAGAGATTAGTCTGTGGGAATTATGAGTAGTTCTCCTCAGCTAGAGCATAGAATATATGAGGAGAATGAATTCATTTAACAAACATTTAATAAGCTCCTAATATGTGCAATGAAGGCACTCATCTATGTACCATGGCGGATTTGAAGATAAATAAGATAATCCCTGTTTTCAATATGTGAGCAAAAGGTGGACTGGATGGGTTAGAGCCAAACTGTGGAGAGCTCTGATGTTTTGGCTAAGGAGGTAAAACTGTATATAGTCAACCCTGGGGAATCAGTAAAGGTTTTAAGCTGGAAGAGTGACATAATCAGAGCTATGCACTAGGAAGATTGTTCTGATCTGCATGTAGGAAAAACTGAAGGGCAG
>NW_027185616.1:88015-102107 GCF_028583685.1 Petaurus breviceps papuanus | reverse complement strand
TCTCTTTCTCTGTCTTTCCCTCCACCCCCAAGAGTGGAATGGGCAAGCATTTGTCCTTCTCCCATGTATTCAGAGGTCACAGTTGGGTGCCTTAGGCCCAGCCAAATCATATAAAAGGGGGCAATAAGGGGGAGCTAGGTGGTGCAGTGAGTAAACCGCCTGCCCTGGAGTCAGGAGAACCTGAGTTCGGCTCAGACAACACCCACACAAAAAAAACTAGCCATGTAACCTTGGGCAAGTTACTTAACCCCAATTGCCCTCCAAAAAGGCAAAAAAAGGGGGGTGGCAACAAGAGTCTATGGTGGCCTATGGAGTCATCATAAACCTCATCTAACCAAAAGTCACCATTATGCCCCACATCCCCTCTGACAAGTCTGACGTTCATAATTTCCTGAGGTTATAATCTGTCAGAGTGGGTTTCCTCAGGAAATAATGCTAGGAACTCTTTAGCTCTCATTTATGGCTATTATCATGAATTTATTTGAATAAATCACTGTAATGCTCTCTCTACAGTGGAACCAATTGTAAGAGTGCTTTATTTGTTCTGCTTAGAAAGCAAACTGGAGATATTCTTCCATTCAAGGGCTGGTAAAAGAAAAGGAAAGAAAGGGCTAGATTTGATAATAATATGCATCATCATCATTAGCATCTCTGCCATCTTACCTTACACTCAGATAATGCTATACAGTTTACAATTCTCTTTCAAATACATTTTCCTTCTTTGGTATAGGCCTGTGATTTCAAATGTGTGATGAAACTCCCAGCATGGAAATTATCTTCATGAATGCAAATCAGTGACTCTTCTGTAACTTTTCTCAGAGATTTGACTATTAAGTACTAAGAAGTGACCTGCCTATAGTCACATGGCTAGCCCCTAAGAGGTAGGACTTGAACCCAGGTCTTTCTGGCCCCAAGATTGGACCTCTGTCTTCTACATTCCATTTCGTCTCTTCAGATCCATTCTTTATGTCAGCTGGTCTTCACAAAGTTCCTATGAGGTGGGCAGAATACAGATTATCATTCCTACTTTACAGATGAAAAATCTAAGTATTAGAGAATTGAAGTGACTAATTCAAGGTCACACAGCTATCAAATTAGCAGATTTCTCATACCCAGACCAGTGCTCTATCCACTACAACCAGATTACAAATCCATAGTGCCTTCACCAGAAAGGTTGGACTTTTGCCACAAGAACAAACCAATTCTAGAAGTACAAAACCAACATTTGTCATGCTAGGACTTTGTCACCAAGATACTCTTTATTTTGCCTCTTAGTCATTACTAGTTTTGCCTGAATGACCTCTTAGCCTCAGTTTTCTTACCTGTAAAATGGGTATTACCTCCATTTAGAGTATTTACCTCACAAGGCTCAAATGAGATAATGCACGTAAAGCACCTGGCAAACCTAAAAGGACTTTAAGTCAAGTTTGCAGTTACCAGTCAATCAACTAGCATTTATTAATTAAGTGCTTACTATGTGTCAAGCATTGTGTTAAGTTTATATACTACTTGTCAACATATTAGGGATAATGAGATACCTTGGAGCAGAAGTCAGTGCTCTCAGGGAGGTGGGAAACAGTTAACACCATTGGCAACTGATAGCATGGGAATGCTTGCTGAACTGTCAGGGGTTAGGAAAGCTTCTGGCACATGAGTAGTTTGGTATATGCACAAAGCAGCCATTACTTAGTGTGTTGAGTAGCTAAGCAGATTGAGCCCATTGTGTATTATGAATTAGGGAAGTATTTTCAGTGAAGATAGGTAGAAGCTTGGGAGACCCAGAGAAATTGAGAGCCCTATCAAGCTGGTCTTAGGTCTCCTTTCCTTCACTTTTATAGTTGTGGGGTAAGTATGGAAGAGTAGAATATTCTTCATGAGTGTCTATGCTGATATAGGTTTGTAACTCATGAGGCTCAGGAAACTCCCTTTGGCATTTGTGTTTGAATTGGAAAAGTGAGTGATAACTATGGTCAGATCCTGTCTGGTGCTGATTGTCTGAACTGTACCAAATGACTTTATTTTCACTTCCTGTCAATAGAAAAGAAAGGCATTAGGAGATGGTGAATACGTAGTATTGTATTCATGGCTGAAGGATACATTCTTTTATGTTAGTTACTGTTTCATAGGTCCTGGAGAAGCAAAGTAGTGGGGAGAGGGTGAATGGGACTAATAACAGTCTTCCCATTTTACAGAATGAAGATTTCCAAAAACAACTAAATAATGTGATTTGTTTTGCATAACTATATTTACATGTTACAAGGAAAAACTTTTATTTTTCTTTTCTTCTGGTGGGAGTTTAGACTTAAGGAGATAGTGGTGAGGTGATAATGATAGTGATAGTTATAGTGAGAAAAGGAAGTAAAGAAAGGACTAAATCATTTTAAAAATCAACAAAAGAAAATCTAAAGACATTGAGAAGGGGACACATGCTGAATTTGAATGAGAAAAAAAATCCAAGATATATATATATATCTTGGATTTTTTTTGCAGATTTACATATATATTTACATATTATATATAATTATATTATATATATTTACATATTATATATAATATATATTTACATATAGCAGTGGAGAAAAACAACTATACATAACAAGTTCACTGAGTCAAACAGTCATTTTTTTTTGTTTTCTTTGGCTATTAAAATGTCCCACTTTATTAATGTCTACTGAATCCATAATAAAAAAAAATTAAAAAGAAGAGAAAAAGACTCCAACTCCTGTTATCTTCTTAGGGGTAAAACTGACCTGCCCCTAACCACTGGAAGCACTCAGACTTAATCTGCAATTTTCAATGGGGCTGGTTTCTTGGAAACGCTGCATTTGCTACTTTGTCTCAGAGACTTGGGACAACAGATGATAAATCAATAGCTTATCTATCCTTCTATCATATATTTATTACTGGTGCTTTATATGCTATCCATAAATCTAGTAGTAATAAGTAAGAGGGCGCAACTATAAGTATGTCAAATGATATTTGGGGAAATGATGGCAGGAGAAAGAGAGGTAGAGACCATGAAATCCTGGGAGTTGTTATCCTAATATTAGTCTGGGATCGCCTTCCCTCGTGTTGCTTTTGCTGTAGTGTCCGTTTCTTAAGATCACCAACAAGAATTAGACTAGGACCCAATAAGTAAATAAAATTCCTGAAACTAAAACCCACTTGACCTGATTACTCTTCAAGTACTTTTTCCACCAAAGTATGGAATATGGAAACCTCACCTGGCTGGATTCCCCTCAGCACCATTTCCTCTTGCCTTGAGGATAGGCTTGAACCCATTTCTCTCAGGCTCTTCAAAAAGGAATGCCAGTCTCATTTCAACAAGGAGCTCCACCTCAGAAGTCATGGGGAATTTAATGTTATTGAAATTGTCCATTTCACTCCTAACTTTGCTCACTATCTCTTGTTCGGAATGAGCACAGTACTGCGGAAAGAGCTCTGCCCCTTGAGTCAGAAGATATAAGGACATTGGTTCAAATCCTGTGTCTGATAATTAGGATTTGTGTGGCCCTGGGTCATTGCCCCTTCCTAGGTCTCAAACTCCCTATCTGTAAATAAGAGTATTGCACTAGATGACCTTCTTTACAGTTCTGTAATCTGTGAGCCAAAGGATTTTGCTCCTTTATTCAGTCTCACTTAATGATCACATAACAGTTTCCTGAAAATTGGCTCCAGCTGCTACTACTCCAATAAGACAGCATAGACTACATCCTAGGGCCTTCACTTTTTACCTGCATCTTCTTGCCTTGACTTGCAAAATCCATGCAAATTGATCCTGTTCTACCAAGTCAGGTCTTGTTTGGGTAATTTGCAGGTAAGAGTAGAAGGCCTTTGGGTATGAGCAAAAAATTCTAATAACACTTACCTTTAAATTAAAATTCCAAGGCTGAAGGAATTGGTATGGGAGGGCTTTCTTTTCTGGGGTTCAGGTTCCATACTTCCTTCCCCTAACAGTTTAGTGCAGCCCTGCCCCAGGCTCATCTCCAGTGACTCAGTTCCAGAGACCATTCCCAGTGCATTAATCCTAAAGTTACAGAAATCTAGGCCTGCCAGCTGGGGACTAAAATTCACAGTTTCCTAAAATACCACCCAGAGCTAAAGGAAATACAGATTATGAGACCAGGGCATTCTGGAACAAGATACTTTCCTGCTTCCTTATTGAACTTAGAGTTCTCCGTGCCAGGCTGCCTGTTTGGCTCTCATATGCACACTGACCAACCTTTCTCTATAATCTAGCAGATTTCTGACTTCTGAGGATCTTCCAACACCTAACCTGTGGCTGGTAACTTGGAAAGGATGGTTGGGAGACCACACAAACATGGAGAAGCAAAAGATGAACATGCCAGCTTTCTGACTCAGATTTCCCTGCCTACTGCCCTAGTGAGCAAAGCCTCCCAGCAGAGAGACAGACTGGAAACAATGGGAACAATTCCCAGGAGGAATATTGGCACTGTGAAGAACAGAAGCACAGATCTAAGACGTAGCTTTTATACTCTGAGCCAGTCCTGTTGTCTAATTCTGGACACAAGTTTGGGATGACATTTTGTGAAAACAGCACTCTCCCTAAACCACAGAAAGAGAACAAAGAAGCTTGGATCCTGGGCTTAAGAATAGAGGGTGTGAGCCTGAATGCACCATTACCCTGCTGGGCTGGTAAGCAAGGGAGAGAACAATGGGTTTCTCCTACCCTGTAATCCCTGCATCACCACTTCAACATCTGCTTTAACCTTAATTAGTTGTGTTCTGTTTCTCTGCTTTAATTTTCCCTGAGACCACAAGAACTTCTAAATCAATGGATCCATGATGAATATAAATTACTTTCATAAGCAGCAAACAAACAGACCTGCTAGCACACTTACAGAGGTGGCATTGGTGCAGGGTCCTGACTCCCACTCTGCTGTCCAAACTAATTAAACAAACACATAAGTGTCCACTGTGTGATTAAAACTTTGCTTGGTGCTAGGGAAGATACAAAATTTAAATGACACAGTCTCTGCCCTCACAAAGCTTAGAGTCTAGTAGGGACATAGGACAAATAGTGAAAATAATACATAACAAATACATAAGTGAGATGGAAAGTGCTATGGGAGGTCCAAGAAAGGAAAGCTCATTCACTACCTACTGGGAAAATCAAGGTAGGCTTTCTCAGGGAAGGTGGCATTGAGAGAGTATGGTAGTAGAGTAGATAGGTGCTGGACTTGGTATTAGGAAGAAAGAGATGGAATGAAATCCACCTTCCAACACTCATGAACTATGGGAACAAAGCCATTACTTAACATTTCGAAGTTTATTTCTATTAAAACAGAAATAGTAATACATAGGGGCAGCTAGGTGGCGCAGTGAGTAAAGCACCGGCCCTGGAGTCAGGAGGACCAGAGTTCGGTTCTGGCCTCAGACACAAACACCCACACAAAAAAAAAACTAGCTGTGTAACCTTGGGCAAGTTACTTAACCCCAATTGCCCTCCCCAAAAAAAAAGAAACAGTAATACATGAATGTGTTACAAACTTGTTCTGAGGCTCAAATGTGATCATGTGAGTAAAATACTTTGCAAATTTAAAAATATTATATAAATGTCTATTATTATTATCGTCACTATGAACATTCCACTCACTAGCACAAATCATGATGCATAAATATATGCGCTTCCACTGTGACTCTTGCCCATGTCTTCCCACAAATTCACCAAAAGGAGTCTATTTAATATGCTCTGGGACTTCTTCTCTATCACATGACATTGAATGGATATCAGAGAAGCAAAAGAGATGGCCACTAGCTAACTCTCACTCTTAATATATGACCAACCCTTTTTTTTTAATCTGGTCATATATTTTTATACTAACATCCTTTATCCAGATCTTCTTAAACTGTGAGTCACAACCCCATATAGGGGCATGACCCACAGTTTAAGAAGAACTGAAGGGGTCATGAGTGGGAAAAGTTTAATAAGCCCAGCAGCTTATTGTGTAATTTATGTCTTACACATGCCTCTCTATTGCCTTTTGCATGACACTCAATTTAAACCCCACAAAAAGAAGTGTGGGGTCATTAAAAGATTATCTTTTGCAAAGACATCCCATTTTCCTGTTCCTGTTTAATTCTGGGCTCAACTCATATGTCCACTCATTGGTTATTGCACAAGTGTCTCATATTTACCGTACCACGAGCTATGACAACATTTGTAGATGATTCAAAACTGTGATTCTTAACGCCTTTAGCTTCATTTTCTGCCATTCTTCCACTATCAGCCAAGAAACAGAAGGGGCTGCATAAAGCCAAACTATGTTTTGTTTCATAGACTGCTATGGGTGAGGCTTCATGGCCAAGTAAATAGCTTGCCACCAATGAGCCTCTCCATACCTAGCCAGGCTGGACCTCAGAAAGCAGACACAATCTGCTGTCAGAACAATCCTCAAAGTCTTCCTTGCATGGTGGAACCTGCCAGAGCTTGTATCTGACTGTCATGACCTTTGTTCATCCACGGTCACTAATGTTCCACGATGAGGCATCCAAGTAGAGTTTTGTGGAAGATTTCCTCTTTAGGACACAAAAACTAGAAAACTGGGCCAGACACAGCTCATCAGCCTCAGTATCTGAGTTCTAAACAAGGATGGTTTGTGGAAGATGAGACCTCAACATTCAAGGTTTCAAGAGCCCAAATATCCTTTTGCTGCTCAATAGTGATCATTGTAACTGGTGCTTCCGCTTCTCCATCTTATTTTTTTACTGATTTTTTTCCCAGGAGGTGATGATGATTGTCCTACCTCTTATATTATCTTTCCATGAGGATCTTAGCATCTTCCATGGGAAGATGGTGATTCAGAAAGGAGAAGTTTCTGGTGATCCTGGCACCCGGAGAGTGATTTTCCATTCCCCTCTTTAGGGCCTTCCGTGGGCATTAGCTTCCAACAAGAAGCAGCTGTAATAGTTGGATATGATGTCTATATTCTTCTGATTCAGGGTTAACTTTTTCATTTCCTTCCATTGACTTCGGAATGGTCATTATAAAGGCAGTGAGGGTAAGTAGCCACTACCATTGGATTGAGAATGCTGGGCCTCCATGAATGAAGTAAATAGGAATGGTGAGGACTATGGCTGTGATGCTGCTGCTGCTGCTGCAACCACCACCACTGCTCCTATGGCCAGAGGCATGAGTGAAATGATTGGAGACCAAGGCTACAGGACAGATTCTGACCCTGGAGCAGAAATAGAGATTGGAGTCATGAGGAGAGAGAATATTGAGTTTCTAAGCCTGCCAGATGTGAATCTCTTTGGACTGGTAAACTAGGAGGGGGAGACTACATCTTCAGGCTATGTTGCACTCTCTCCCTTGTTTCTAGACCTTCATCTTGAGATAAGACACCCCTTTTTTCTCATCCCTTTGCACAAATTGTAGGGGGAGGTGGTTTGGGAATCCTGCTAACTGCCCCCCAAAGATCTAGAAGAGTAAGAATGAAGAGGTTTAGGAGGTGACTAGAGGTAGATGTCACCATATAGGAGCACTTCATCTATTTCCTATATTTTACAGCTTGTACAATAAGCTATGTGATCATAGAATGTGAAGGTTGAATTTGTGAATGTAGGAGGTCAAAAAAAGAGAAAGAGAGAAGCGGTTTGGCAGTGGGGGAACCAAGGTGAACATTGTTTAAAGTAGAGATATTATGACCTTTTAAAAAGGGAGTCAAGAGGCTCAAGTAGAGTGACACTTGATGAGCAACTCAAGTTTTATGCTCCTTTGCTGAATAATTAATACAGTGACACAGTCTTCCCTGTAAGCTTAAGAAAGACAGCACTCATAATATAGGTAGATTTATAATGTAGATTTGACCTGCCTGCATTGTACAAGTGCCACAAATATCATGTAATAATAATATCTAAGCTTCATACTGATATCAAATAAGATAATATATGCAAAGTACTTCATTAATAAAGTGTTATGTGAATATTATTAGTAGCATTAGACTCTGATAGATTCATGATCTCTGTCAGTGGGGATACATAATAATCATTCACACTGATAGAGTCACATAGGGTTTATCTGCCAATGCAGATTAAGAAAGATGACAATCAGCCCTTTCCCAACAGGAGGAAGATTGGGCGCTGTCAAGAAAGGGATCAATTGAAAGACACATGCAACCCTTGAATGTGACAAAGTAAATCCAAGCTTTTTAATCTAGGTCAGCTCTTTGTTAACGTCTGCCAATGAACTCTTGAAGTCTGAAACCAACCCTCATCAACAACTTTTTTTAATTTTTATTTATTTAATTTTGTTTTGCTTTATTTTGGAGGGGGGGGAGGCAAGGCAATTGGGGTTAAATGACTTGCCCAAGATTAAACAGATAGTAAGAGTGTCAAGTGTCTGAGGCTGGATTTGAACTGAGGTCCTCCTGATACCAGGACTGGTGCTCTATTCACTGAACCACCTAGCTGCCCTTATTTATTTAATTTTTTATTTATGGAAAAAACAAGCATTTCCATAACACAGTATAATTTTCTAAAAAAGATTGTTTCACATGAAACTACAAATCTAGTGTGTACAACTTCCTATTCCTTTTAAATATATAATAGTTAACATGTAAATTTCTTTCTTTTCCCTTTTGTTCTCCCCTTCCCATTACACAATGCTGGTTTTCTTGTGTTAACCCTTTTTCCTGTGTCACTACTTCCCATTTCATATTCTGTTGACTCAAAATCCTCAATGATGTGTCTACATGGTTCCTGATATTGGCTTGTTGCATCATGCTATAGATCTGCTCTTTGCTGGGATTCCCCCACTACCCTGTCCCTACACACACCTACATAACAACAGTACTATCACCACCACTCTACTCACCAAACAGAAGAGGGTTCAATAGGCACCAGTTATAGTCTTCCTCAGGTATCATTCTAGGTTCTGCCCAAATACCTGGTCATATGGGTCAGGAAATTTACATACATTGTCATATTTTATTATGAATCTAGCATACATAAACATATCTAGCCCTGTCTTGAACCTATTTATGTTTTCAGCCTATATAACACCTTAGGGCAAGAAATTCCATTTCAAAAGACACATTGAACACCTATCATTCTTTGTATTCACGTTGCTGCATTACATTTACATCAAGATACTAGGTTATAGATCATTTCAAGATACTACTTCAAGATAAGGATAAAAGTCACAAGGTGAACAAGACATGACTCCTGTCCTCAGAAAGTTTACAATCTACTCAGGAAAGCTTACAATCTAAGAGAAAATCTACAATACAGCCCATTGAACAAAATAATATTTCCTTTTGTTGCTGTTGTTCTGTTTATTTCTTACAACCTTCAAGAGACACTTCTAAGTTCCAGTAATCCAGCATCTAGTGAACAAGGTTTTATTTGGTCTTCCTTTATACCCTTCACAATTTTACAAATTTTAATCACTTTTCAGTCTTTATCCTTGTAGATTCAAAGTGTTTTTGAGCAGACCCTTAGGTAGAAGACCCTCCATCACCCTGGTTATTTCAGTTGCCCTTCAGTTTCTCCAGATCAGTTAAATCTTTCTTATAAAGTCTAATGATCAGAAATTCAGGTAATAATAATAATAATATGGCTTATTGCAAGTTAAAGAGTGCCAGGTTTTTGTACGTGGGGAAGATAATTTCTTCTGTACATTCCAAGTACTTAGTCTGACTATGCTGACAAATTTGTTGATTTTTCTAGCCAAAGAAGCACTTTGGGTTGATGTCTTTAGAAAACACTCCCTCCAGCCAATCAAGAGTTTCCATATTCTGACTACACTCATCTCATAGATCAATTCAAGCTTCTCCTCAAAGAGCTTTCCAAATATCCTAAGCCCCATATCCATAGCCCACCACAGGAAGTTCATAGAGGTGAGAGAAAGAATTATTAATAACCAATGATTTGGGGAGAAACAGAGTTCCTCCTTTTTCTGAAGTCTTCATTTTAAAAAATCTTTTATTTCTGTATTTTTAGTTTTCAACATTCATTTCCACAAGATTTTGAGTTACAAATTTGCTCCCCATCTTTCCCCTATCCCCCATCCCAAGATAAGTGAGTCTACTGAATACCCCTCCCCCCAATCTGTTCTCTCCAACTTTCTAGCAAGGCAAGATGGATTTCTATACCCCAGTGCCTGTATATCTTATTTCCCAGTTGCATGAGGAAAAAAAATTTTTTTAACATTTGTTCTTAAAACTTTGACTTCCAGATTCTTTCACTTCTTCCCTCCTCACCCACCCCCACTGGAAAGACAAGCAATTCAATATAGGTTGTACACCTGTAGTTACACAAAACATTTCCATAGTAGTTATATTGTGAAAGACTAACTATATTTCCCTCCATCCTATCCCACCCCCCACTAATTCTATTTTCTACTTTGACCCTGTGCCTTTTTAAAAGTGTTTGCTTCTAACTACCCTCTCCCCCAATCTACCCTCTCTTCCATCATCCCCCCTCTTATCCCTTTCCCCCCTACTTTCCTGTAGGGGAAGATACCTAATTGAGTGTATATGTTATTCCCACCTTAACCCAAATTCAAGAAGAGTATGGTTGACCCATTCCCTTTCGCCCTCCTGTTCTTCCCCTCCATTGTAACAGTTTTCTATTGCCTCTTTTATATGAGATAATTTACCCTATTCTTTCTTTTTCTTTCTCCTTCTCCCATTATATTCCTCTCTCACCTCTAAATTTTATTTTTTAGATATCCCTTCCTATTCAAATGATCCTGTGCCTTTGTCTGCCCTTTGGACACACATATACACACACTCACATATGTATTTATACACACATACACCCTTGTATACATACATATGTATGTATACATATATATTCCTTTCGATTATTCTCATACTGAGAAAAGTCTCATGAGTTACAATTAGCATTTTTCCATGTAGGAATGTAAATAGTTCAACTTCAATAAATTCCTTATGATTTCTTTTTCCTGTTTACCTTCTCATGCTTCTCTTGCTTCTTTTATTTGAAAGTCAAATTTTCTGTTCAGCTCTGGTTTTTTCATCAAGAATACTTGAAAGTCTTCTATTTCATTGAATAACCACATTTTCTGGGTAGCTGATTCTTGGTTTTAATCCTAGCTCCTTTGACCTCCAGAATATCATATTCCAAGCACTTCAGTCCCTCAATGTAGAATATGCTATATATTCCTGACAGCTTGTAATATTTTCTCCTTGACCTGAGAACTCTGGGATTTTACTATGGTATTCCTAGGAGTTTTCTTTTGGGGATCTTTCTCAAGAGGCAATCGGCCAATTTTTTCAATTTCTATTGAAAATAGAATATCAGGTCAATTTTCCCTGAGAATTTCTTAAAGGATGGTTTCTAGGCTCTTTTTTTTTATTATGGCTTTCAGGCAGTCCAATAATTTTAAAATTATCTTTCCTGGATCTAGTTTCCAGGTCAGTGGTTTTTCCAATGAGATATTTCACATTGCCTTCTATTTTTTTCATTTGTTTGGATCTGTTTTAGAGTATCTTGATTCCTCATAAAGTAATTAGCTTCCATTTGCTCCAATCTAATTTTAAAGGAATTATTCTTTTCAGTGAGTTTTTGAAATTCCTTTTTCATCTGGCCAATTTGGCTTTTTAAGGTATTCTCCTCATTGGCTTTTTGGGCCTCTTTTGCCATTTGAGTTAGTTTATTTTTTTAGGGTATCATTTTCTTTAATATTTTTTGAGTCTGCTTTAGCAAGCTGTTGACTCTCTTTTTGTGATTTTCTTGCATCAATCTAATTTCTCTTCCCAATTTTTCCTCCACTTCTCTTACTTGATTTTCAAAATCCTTCTTGAGCTCCTCCATAGCCTGTAACCAATTCATATTTTTCTTGGAAGCTTTTGATGCAGGAGTTTTGACTTTGTTGTCTTCTTCTGGTTCCATGTTTTGATCCTTTTTGTCCCCCAAAAAAGGATTCTATGGTCTGTTTGTGCTTCCTTTGCTTGATCATCTCACCATCCAGTTACTTAACTTTTGAGCTCTTTGCCACAGTAGAATTCTGCTTCCAGGGTAAAGAGGGCTGTGTCCCAAATTGTTGGGGTTTTTGCAAATGTTGTCAGAGCTATGAAGAGGGCACCTCTCTAAAGCCACCACAAGCTCTGGCATACTGGAGTTCCTCACCTCAGGACCATGACCCAAGACTGCGACCCAGATCCAAGCTGGTCAAAGCAAGAGCAGTTACCCTCTGAATGGTCACTTTGTCCCTCTACAATCTGCACACCAGGAGCTCCAAAGACAGTCATGGAGCAACAGCTGCAGCCACAGTGCCTCCACTACCTCTCGCCTTGGGGGCAGGGGCTGGACCGGGCTCTTCTCTCACCCAGTTCCAACAGAGTTCCCTACTGACCTTTTACTTTCTCTTTAGCATTTATGGGTTGAGAAGTCTGGGAACCACCACAGCTGCCAATGATTCACTCTCCTAAAGTCTGCTCTGGCCAGTTTGTGCCACTGGTCAGGGTGCCCCAGGTCTGGGCCCGCAGGCTCACTTGGGACTGCTCAGCCCCCAGCCCACTGCAATAGACCCTTCCTGTCAGCCTGCTAGGCTGCCTTCAGCAGGAGATTTGTTTCTCTCTGTCACTTTGTGGGTTCTGTAGCTCTAAAATTTGCTTAGAGTCATATTTTACAGGTATTGGGGGTGGTTGGTGCGGGAGTTTAAGCAAGTTCCTGCTTTTACTCTGCAATCTTGGCTCCACCCCCTAAAGTCCTCATTTTTAAGCTCAGTCTCTGAAAGTTGAATTAACTTTCTCTTCAATCATGGTCAGACCTCCAGCCAACCTTACAAGGAATTTAGTCCAAGGGGAGAGGGGGGAGAAGGTCTGGGTGGGGGTAAATTCTTTGATTAGATTGCCCTAGACTGGGAGTAATTTAGAAGTAAATAACATAATCAAAGTCCGTTGGGATGGGTCCAGCCCCTTATTGTAATATTCATTTTCTCTCATTACTTGTTAACCAATCAGAGTTGATTGCTAATATCTGGACCATCCACTTTTACAAGGGCATATAAGCCTTGAACCCACCACCATGATTGTCTCTGGCATTTCAGAGTGCTGCTGACTTCTTTTATTTAAATGCTAGCATTATTAATAAAATGATTAATTACCTAGAAATTATATCTCTCAAACCTTTTTAAACATCACAGATGCCAGTGAGATGAGGCCCAGTTGACTCTAGTCCCACAACCCTAGAACCTGCATATAACTTCTTCCTCCCTATTGCTTCCACCCATACCTCAAATTCCCAAATTGTCCTCTTTCTGCCTTTCATAGAAAACCTCTCTAATTACATATCCCTTGGGCCCTTCATTCCCCATTAGATTTTAATCTGGTCTATGCCAAACAAATAACTCACCTCTAGGCCCCTGTAATGGTAATGGGAATTTGAATATCTTCCCTACCCCTTAATACGCCTAAGGGAATTTGAAGGCCTTCCCTGATTTGAAGATCTCCCCTGACCCATAATGGGTTGAATGTAATCACATGGAGCCTGTGGTGGAAGGAGTTTGCTGAAGAGTGAAGCAGAGCTTACAGGAAGCTAGGAGTCAGAGCAGCTAGACGGTAGGAAAGAGAGAATATGCCCAGGGAGACAGCTAGGCTTGTGAGTGTTGATTTGTGGGAAAGCTAAAGGATGGTGTGGCTCTCTGCTGTGTTATGGTTATATTAACTCCAATGCTGCCATGATGGATATGGTTTCATGGTGTTTGGATTTGGTTTTCTGGTGTCTAAAAAAAGTTTTGCTTCTATCTTATATATGGAGAGTCTGTTATATTTTGCAATTAAGAACTATGCCAGCATATTTACAGTCATCGTTGGTGCTATAAATATTGCATTAGCACTACAGCCCCTGGAACCAGAACCATATCATACCGTGTTTCCCCGATAACAAGACACTGTCTTATTATTTTTTTGGACAGAAAAACACCAGAGGGCTTATTTTCAGGGGAGGGCTTATTTTAATGAACATTGACAGCAATTTTAATAAACAGGTAAATGTGAACCAAAAAATGTACCAGCAAGCAAATCACTGGGGAAGAACAGGATGACGTGCTCACTGCCAGCTCTGATTGGATGCAGCTCGGAGCGCGGCGTGCGTTTCACCC
>NW_027185616.1:75652-87915 GCF_028583685.1 Petaurus breviceps papuanus | reverse complement strand
AGTGTGTGGTGGTGGGGAGAGGAGCCCGAGGGGGGGGGGGGAGGGGGGGGGGGGGGGGGGGGGACGGTGCATATAGGGGGTACCATAATGGAAACATGGTAGTTGTAACAAGGGTATGAAAAATGCTTACATACCTGCTGGATGTTTTTTTTTTTTAACCAATTCAGATAGCTTAGATTTTAATTCATTTTCAAGTAGGCATGGATTAGTTATGAATTGTTATAAAGATTTCAAGCTTGCTCTTGGTTCTGGGTTAATGTCAAATTCAGCCTCTGACACCTTATGAAACCCTAAGCAGGCACTTGATCTCCTAATGCCTCAAGCAACAGACCCATTTATCTGTATTTGCAGAGGGAGTTTCTCCCACCAGGTGCTCCATACTGGAAAAAAAAAATCACAGATCCTTCATATATTGTGTATGATATTGCCAAATCATATTTTAGGCCCTGGCACCCAGTCAGTGATCAATAAAGGATGAGCAGTACTCAGGGCAATGATATCACCACTCCAACGCTCCTCCAGACACTGATGATGCAGAGTGGCAAGGAGAAGTGAAGACAGTCATGCTGAGCTCACATGAAGAGAAAGCATGCTGGCCCTTTGTACAACATTAAATCCAGGAAGAGATGTTAAAGGGAAAATTTGACAAGAGTTTTATACAGAGTCACCCACAGAGGAAGACCTATGCAAGAGGAAGAAAAGGAATTATTCTTATGAATTACACAGTGTGGGACTTTAAACCGAGGTGAAGAGAGAGGGATTTTCTTCTCCCAGTAAAATAATTTCTCTTTTGGGAGAAACAGCAGGGGATAAGGTAAGGGACATTTTCTCAGTAGGTTCTCTTACTCATAGAAGCAATACAGTATGAAGAGTGTGCCTTACCTGGTGAAGCTACCCTCCTCCAACTTAATGAATTCATTTGTCACCCCACTAGACAAGCTCAATTTTACTTTACCCAGAAGGTCAGTACATCCAAAGAGTCAGAAGGGAATTCTAAGACTTAATTTCAGAACTCTGAGCATCTTTTAGGTAATAATAATGTCAGATTTACACCGTGTCCCAAAACTCTTGGTGCAGTTTTAATCTAATAAAGTTTTTAGAACATACTTTAAGGTTTTCAAAAGACTTTCCTCACAACATCCCAGACAATTGCTATTGTTTCCATTTTGTAGATAAGGAAACTGAGGCTCAGAGAGCACAAGTGACACACCCAAACTCCCATAGCCAGTAAATGTCAGAGCTAGCGTTTAAACCTACGTCTCTAATTGGAAAATAAATAAATAATTAAATCTAGGTAAATTGTGTCTACAGCATTCCTCTAATTCATCAAATCAGTAATCTTATCAAAAAAAGGAAATAAAGTTAGTCTTGACTGTTATATATACATACATAAATACATATATATAAAATTCCAGAGGACCATGATGAAGTCTGCTCTCCACCTCCTTACAGACAGATGATGGACTCCAGGTATAGAATGAAACATATATTTTTGGACATGATATTTGGTTTTTGTTTAACTAGGTATATATGTTACAAGTGTTTAGGGAGATGGAATTTTATGTTCCGAGAATGGTAAATAGGTTAATTTGGCTGAAGCACAAAGTATATAAGGGGGTGTAGTATAAAATTGGCCATGGAAAGACAGGATGGAACCATATTGTGAAGTGCTTTAAATACTAAACAGATGTACAGTCTGGCTCCTATGCCATGAAGGCTCTCCCTTCTTACCTCATCTTCAACAGGAGAAATGAATCAGTAAAAAGAATCTCTTGAGACAAGAGATAGAAAAAGAATGTGAAGAGCTGGAAACAATGATGCTCACATTGTCTCAGAATATGGCCCAACTGGAAGCTCAAGTGGAGAAAGTCACAAGAAACTCTCACTAGTTAATCAGATAGAAGAAGCTTAAAAAAAAAAAAAAAGGTGTAGAGAGAAATGAGCCATCATCTGAATCAAACAAAAATAAAGAAGGATAAGGCAAAAAAGCAGGAAAGAGTACAGACAAAAACTTTAAGAGTGCTTGAAATTAAATATCAGGAACTGATGGCCAGATTGGTTGTCCCATCAACTCTTATAAACTTCAGTTTATAAAGCTTCTATCAACTTTGGTGGAGGCTTAAAGCACAGAAAAGATACTTGGTACCTAGAAAAATGAGACATCTGGGTTTCCTTTTTTTAATTAGGGTTTAGGCTTATGTTTGCAGAAAACATGAATAATTTTATATATTAGACATTATTGGGTATTGTCATTTTCTATGTGAAATAAAGTGAAGTTCTCTTTCACTCTGTGTTTATTCCAATGCACAATTGGTAGTGTTATCATTAAATTCCGCCCAAAAAAAATTCTAGCTCTTTTTTTTTTTTTTTAAAGCAATTGGGGTTAAGTAACTTGCTCAAGGTTACACGGCCAGTTATTTCTGGGTGTGGTGCTGAGTATCTGAGCCTGGATTTGATCCAGGTCATCCCAACTCTCGAGAGGGTGCTCTTACTCGCTGAGCCACCTGGCCGCCCCTAAATTCTAGCTCTTTTTGAGACTGCTTTATGACAGTGCTCTGACATAATGTAGTCCCTCCCAGGAGGACATTATGTAACCCTGTTCATCTTTGCTTTCTACAGCTGGGCTCATAGCGCCAAGTTCCCCCAGCATACATGCATCTACCAACAAGTTAAGTCTTTGTCCAAGTATCTGGTTTATATTTAAAGGAAGGCCACAGGCAAGTTTGAGACCTAGGGGAAAACAGCAACTTAAGGAGAGCAGATGCTAGAAATAATTTGTAAAACAATAGGAGTCAATTCAATGGGAAGCTTTACTGGCAAGCAATGGGGAAGAGAGGAAAGGAGAAGGGAGCTCAATATACAAGTGAGACATGTACAATAAAGGTATAATTCATATGAGGGCACATATGAATTATAATTATATCTGCCTTGGGGAGCACAGAGACACCCATACATTCAGCTGCAAGGCATCCTCCAAGGTTGCCTTCTGAAAGTAGGAGATTTAAACCCTGATTTTGGTGGCCACCTAGCACTGGCCACTTTGCTTGTCAGGGTTTGGGGCACATGGGATTTTGAGGGTATGCAGGTACAGGGAGAAAAATTAACTGTCAGAAAAATACTGGTTTTGGATACATGGCTGCACTAACCTTAAAAAATATTATTGCCAGCATTTTTCCATGAATAGATTCTAAAAGGTACAGCCTCCTTTAAAGAGAGACTGTCATGGTGATCTCAAGGTTGATCTTATAGCAGAGGCTTACCTCAGTGCCACCACCTACACAGGTTCTTTACTGGTCTTTGATCTTTTAACATTTTCCCATCCTCCCAAAAATTATTATATATTTAATTTGTATTTACTTATTTGTGTATATGTTGTTTCTCCTCCAGTAGATTTCAAGTTCCTGGAGGGCAGGAACCAGTTTTGGGGGATTGTTTTTTGTTTTATTTTTTACCTTTGGATCCTTAAATGTATTCGAAGCTAACACAGGGCCCCTGCATACATTTTGTCATCTGGTCCTATGAATTTTTTGTCTTAGGGAACTTCTGCCTCTACTAATGTAGATAGTATTCAACTATTGTAAAATGTGTAGTGTCAGAGAGTTGCCTAGGACACTGAGAAACTATCAAAAGTGGGATTTGAACCCAAAACTCCATGACCCTGACTAGCTCTCTACCTAACACATCAGGCTGGCCCTCAATTTATGTCTAATAGGTACTTCATAATGTTTGTTGAATAGAAATAAATTATTTATACATGCACCTATATACAGTGACTATCATGTACCCTGGCACCTTTCAGTGGGTCCCATGAAAAAGTTTATGTACGACCAGAGGGATTAGGTTGGTCCTGATATGCCACCCTCCCATGATGTGGGACTATGTCAAAGAAAATTGGCCCCTGAGCAAGAAGAGCCTACAATGCAGGGGTTTAAAAGGAGAGACAACTTCCAGTCACTGTTCGGAATGCATAATCTGTGACACCAAAAGCTCTCCCATTGACTTCTCATGAATAGGGAAGGTGATTTCTTGCCTCCTCCAACCCCATTCCAAAGGTAGTAAAAGTGTGTGGAAACCTAGGTCTGTACCTCAAGGCTTTGAGGGCTGCTTTTGTTTGGATTTTCTTCCCCTGAGCATGAGTAATGGAACAAAGATCCAAATATGGTGTTTCTAGCTTTGGCAGTGACCTAACAAAGGCAAGGAGTTCTTGGGTCCAGGTGCTATAATTATCCCTTCCACATTGCAACTTTCCCCATCATGGTTTCAATATATGACATAAGAAATTAAATAGAATTTGGGGTGGGGGGAGTTTTGCAGAAGCCACAGAGAACTTAAGGCTAACAGATGACACAGAAAACATTTAGAAACTCAGAAATGCATAAAATACATGCATAGTGTTGTATAATACCAACACCCCATAAAAGAAAAAGAAAAAACTCAGACTTCTTCTGCGGTATGAAGGGAGGACCAAAAAAAATTTAGCGGGATTTTCCAGATCACAACCCCTGTGATGTGAAAGGTATAACTGTAATTGCCTAGCAAGAGGTGACCTATGAAACAACTTCTCAAAGGAGATGACCATAGTCATGAAGATACACCTTGACCAGGGGTGGGGAACCGAAGACTCCCCACTCCTGCCCTAAGCCAAACTCTGGCTTGCCAGAAAAAAAAAAAAGGAACCTTGAGTGAATTGCTTAAGAGAGTATAGAGCCAAGGAGAAGGTGACATGCCTGTTCAGCAATCTCACAATGGGTTTTGTGCTTTAATGTTTCAAGTATCAACCTCCCAAGAGAGCACAGAGTATAATGGGTATACTGTATCATATTAAGTATTTGCCAAAAGGTGCTTTTGTGCTTTAAGCATTTCTTCTGTGGTGGGGGAATTAAGTGGTTTTCTTATACATGATACACTTTGTACATTTAGTATCATTCTAGAGGGGGACCCTGTTAATCCCTTTTAGGGGAGCTAGACTTTAAAAGATTTTCCCTAGAGTTCTGGGCTGAGGACATAATCAGAGTACATGAGAATAGCCTGACTCCCATCTTTGGAACCAGGATTTGTAGAGCTGGATTAGTTAGGTTATTCCTTAGAAGACTTCCATCTGGAAAAAGTTTGAGAACCATAGCATGAGGACTCTCACTTGGTTCCCCCACTTTTAACAACTCTAACCATAGCTTCATAAATTGAGTATCAGGAAACAGCAATCCTTCAGCAAGTTTGAAATCTTGTGTTGGTGTATTTTTCTCCAGCATATCACTAAACTGTCAAATTTCCCCCAAAGATGTTCCTGAGTTAGTATGGACTTAAACAATATTTCTTTTCCAGTCAGCCTGGTACTTCAGCTCCAGCTATCTCTGGGAATAAAATCTGACTCCTTAGAAAAATACCATGTCTGTCCCTTCTACCAGAAGGGGTATTGCTTACCACAAGTCATCAGATTTCACCAATCCAAGAAAGAAAAATATCTCCATCTTGCCCTATGACCCAACAAGAAAATAAAACATGGGTCCTTGCCATTCAGAGGAGGTTGGATTGTACTTGGCACTCTCATCTCCTGGGCCATATTGATTGCTTCTAGCCAAAAAAAAAAGAGTTCCATTTCTAATATATGGATACACTGCATCAGATTTATATACTTGAATTTGAAGGAAGCCAAGTAAAGAAGTTATCTATTCTTGTCACACCTGATTAACCTCAGTACACAAATCCTCCAAATCAATAGTTAATTAAAAAAATGTGGCAGCATCTATGTAGTTAGGTTACCTCATCCCTCTGCAACCACTACTCCACCCTAAGTGTCATTAAGCTGACAGCTAGGGGAAACACCCTTTGGGGGGTAACCAAGAATTGCCCAGAAAAATAGATGAGCATCACAGAAATATTACTGGAGAATGGCCTACTTGGACTCTGCTTGTGGCTTTCCTTATAATCCACATGGCTTGGTTCATTCAATTCCTTCATTCATGCAACAAGTATTTTATCAAGTGCCTACTAAATATGTCAGGTTCTAGCTCTGGGCATACAAACACCAAAATTGAACCTGCCCACAAGGAGCTTAAAATGGAGGGGGGGAAGGAAGAGAATGGTTGAGAAAACAATAAGTACATTGAAAAGTAAATACAAAATTGATAGAAAACTATTTCAAGGGATAGAGGTCATCAACAATTTAGAGGGCTCAAGATCAACTTCCTTTAGGAGGCAGCACTTCAATTAAGCTTTGAAAGGATTTGGTTCACAAAGGTCCCCAACAGTATATCCTCACTTGTCCCTGTTGCCTAGGTCTATTGTAATAATATGCTCATTGATTTGGGGAGAGAGGGTGATGGAGGAGAGGGAAAAAATGGAGGAGAGGAAGGTGGGTAGAGGTAGAAGAGAAAAGAGAAAGAAGAGAGGAAGGGTAAAGGGAAACATGGGGAAATGGAGGGGAAGAAAAATAGAAAAAGAGGAGAGGAAGGGAGAGTAGGAAAGGGAGGAGATAGGTAAAGAGGGAAAAGGAAGAGGGTAAAGAGGGAGAAAGAGAGGGAGGAGAGGGAGAGTAGTAAAGAAGGAGAAGAAAAAGAGAGAGAAGAAGAGGAAGAAGAAAAAAAGATATCAGATTTTCCAGAAGGTGCAAACATGTCAGGACCTTTATTCCTGTGTTATGGCCAAAATGACAGATGCTACAGACTAGGGGACAAGGCAGCCAAGGCCTGTCCTGGAAATTCATTCACAAGGGCAAATAAGAGGGAACTACAAGTGAAATATAACAAGGCAAGAATTAATCAGGGGTGTTCATTAGCAAGTCCAAGATAGTTTTGTTGTTGTTGTTTTGTTGTTTTGCAGGGATTCAGTCTACATAGCATTGGGGAGGGGAGGGCAGGAAGAGAGATATAGGTATGGCCTACTGAGAGGATCAGACCAGAATCATTTATATCTTTAGAGACTTGGTCAAGTCTGACCACGTCACCACAACCACCACCCATTCAATAAACTACAGTTGCTCCCTATTACCTCTAGGATGAAACATAAAATCCTATGGCTTTTAAAGTCCTTTGTAGCTTGCACCCCCCCCCTTCTTTTCTTTTTTTCTTCTTCTTTATTTTCCCTTCTTCTTATACCTTACTCCTCTCCACATGCTCTGTGAACACTGGCTTACTTGCTACTCCTCACACACAACTCTCTATCTCCGAATTCTATGGTTTTCACCGGTGTAATAGTAATGGAATTTAAAGATCCCCCTGTATTGGCTTGGTTTTTGGTTTAATTGTGTTAAAACCCAGAGCTTGTGAATCCCACTTGTGGGATGGACTTGACGTGAAAAGAGAGGGCTGAACTGGGAGGAGCTGATGATGTAAATTTAGAGAGACACAAGAAAAGAGAGAGGCAGAAGAACTTTTTGGAAGCAGCACCTTGGAGCCAGAGAGAGACTGAGAGGATTGCTGAGGTCCACTTTGAATTGCCCAGGACTTTTGAGAGCTGCCACCCAGAGCTGCCAAGGACTGAGGAGACATGGCTGTTATGCTGGTACTTTGTCTGTCTGTTATGATGTTGTTTGCCAGATTTGTCCACTGGTGAAGGACAATGCTGTTGTTGCAGAGGTCTTGGAACCTTGCTGTTGGTTCAGAAGCCCTGAAGAAGGATTTTCTTGTTGTATGTTTACAGAAATCCTGGAAGAGGGTTTTGCTAATGCTTTCAGGGGTCCTAGGACTGTTCTGCAGACAGAGAATGAATTAATGAAGAGACTGACAATGTATCTTGTGGCCTTGCTAAGCTTTGTCTTCCCAGGAACAAAGATTTCTGAGAACTTGCCTTGTGTCAAGATGAAGAAAAGACCTCTATTTGGGTATTAAATGATGTGCTTAAGCTTGTTGTAACTCTGGGGTAGATTCAATTGTGATCCAAGGGTGGGGAACTTTTGACTTTTTTGTGCTCTGTGATTAAACAAATGAATGTACTTTGCTTATGATTGGAAACTAATCTCCATTTCAGAACAGGGGCTTTGTGATGGACTAAATGAATGTACAGCCTAGGGGTGGAGTAATATTTATAAGAGGGACTTTGTGATTGATTAAATGAATGTAATGTCCAGGGGTGGAGTAGTACTTGATTAAATCACACTTGGGGGTAGTACTTGGAGATTATTGAATCACACTTAGTAAATGCTGTATTTTGAATGATGTCCTATTTTGATCTTCTCTGTTTTTAATTTTTCACTGAATAAAATGGAGAGCATCTATGCTGGTATTTTGAACCTTGGGAAGTTGCCTTTGCTTGGCGTTATGTATATTACATTATGGCGTAGTCGGTAGGATATACAAAGCATAGTGCCTCTATTTGCTCCAGGATCCATGGCCATTTAGATTGAGATGATAAGGCCAAGGATCCTGGAGGGGTGGAATGGCTATGCCCTATGCCAAGAATCCTCTCCAACCTCCTCTCCTTCCCCTGGCTTCCCTGACTTTAGTCCCAGTTAAAACTCTAGCTTCCGCAAGAAGCCCGTCTTGGTCCTGCTTAACGTTAGTGCCTTCCCTCTGAGATTATTTCTAATGCATCCTTATGTCTGCACCGTATTCGTACACAGTTGTCTGCATTTGATCGGGAGCTCCTTGAGAGACGGGACTGGGTTGTTTTGTGACTTGCTTTGTATTTCTTTCTATCCCTAACACCTAGAACAGCAGCGGGCACACAGCACATGTGTAATAAGTGCTTGTGGACTAACTGCAAAAGAATCATATCACGTCTAAGGCGCAGTAAAGACAATTCTTATAAGCAGCACTTTGATGGGAAACCCCTCCTTTTCACTCATATAGGACTAATAAGTCTCAGTTGATACTAATACCTTGCTTGCATCTTCAACCAAGCCTCTGATAGAATAAAGAATGTTGTTTGTAGGTCCAGACCTATGATTCATCTATGTAGGGAACTCCTGATACAGAAACTCTCCCCACCCTTGCAGATCAGCACCTCTTCCTTAATTTACAAATTTAGAAAATTGCCTGCGGAGCTAAGAGATTAAGTCATTTACCCCATATCACATAACCAGTAAGAGCTAGAGAGTATTGACTTGAAGATAACTAGTGCTAGACAATAAGATTGTCTTCCCGTCTCCAAGGCTAGCCTTCTAGCAACTACCCAGGGGTGGGGAACTGTGACCTCAAGGCCATATGCGGACCTTTACTTGAATTCAAATTTCACAGAACAAATCCCAATAAAAGAATTTGTTCTGTGAAGTTTGGATTCTGTCAAAGGGCTGCACTTGAGGACCTAGAGGGCCATAGGTGGCCTCAAGGCTGCAGGTTCCCCACCCCTGCCACCATGGTGCTTTTCATAATCAAAAATAAGATAGCAAAAAGAATTTGTTTCCTCTTCTGCCCAGATTATTGAGTGGTATTTTTTCCCTTTATGGTCAATTATCACTGCAATAAAACCATGTGGTAATATTTTCTTGGCCACAACTATCCACAAAGTAATGCTGTTAGGATATTCAATAGTTTGGCCTTTGCTAAAGTCAATGTTCCACAACAGTAAAAGGCAAGCAGGTTCTGATTAATTGTAATAGCTACCCTCAGGCCTCGAGAAAAACACACCTCCCATCTCTTGTTATGGGGGGGGGGGGTGCGGGGGTACATGTACTAAAATATCACATAGGGTCAATTGGTTTTAACTATTTTTCTTTGTTAAAGGGAAGATTCAGTGGCTAAGGATACAGGGTGGAGGGAGGATATAGAAAATAACTATGATATTAAAGAGAGAGGAATCAAAATGTTTCTAAAAAAACAATATAAAAAATGTTTAAGCCCAGGAGCGTGACAGAGGAGAACTGTCAAAGGCAATCACTTCTTTTTTTTTTTTTAAGTGAGGAAGGAGGATAAGTTGCTTATCCTGGGTCACACAGGTGTTAAGTAACAGGTCAACATTTGAACCCAGGTTCTTGGTTGCCAAACCCAGTACTCTTTCAACCATAGCACCCTGAGCCATTTAAGGGTTTCCACCCAAGCTGACAGCCCTCTTTCTCTCAGGTTGAACAAATACAGGTGATTCTCCTGAGTCATCCCATCTCAGCTCTATGCCTCTGTCACAAAAATAAAAAAGCAAGACTTTACAGGCTGGGAACAGAGGGTACCTCTCAGAGAAATACAAATGTCCCTTGAAGCAACAGCCCACGGATTAGATGGAAATGGGCCCAAATCAGAGAGTACATAGTAGCTAATGGCCAACGAAATGAGAATTGCAGAACAGAAAGGAAATGAGGGAGGCCAGGCCTTATGCCCTGCCAAACCCCATAAATGGCAAATGTCATCCATCCGTGTCAATAAACCAAGGCTTTAAAAACCACAAGTGAATTAGGATTGAGTCCAACTGTGGTGATGTAATCCAAGCATGTCCAAGAGCAGCCTCACTGCTTATGCAGATCTAAGCACTTGCTGATGGTCCTTCAACTTCACCTCCCCAATTGAACTAAGGGTCATAGAGCAGGGGAGCCATCCCATGAAAGGAGATCAAAAGAAAGCAGTGTAAAAAGAAAATTTGCTATTTCTGTTCCTTTTTAAGGGCACAAAAGTTGGCCAGCTGAGGATGCCCATTTTCTCATTCTCCCCAGTGATTACTCCCAGGAGAACATTAAAGGTGTTTTGTTTTTGTGTGTTTCTTTGTTTTTAAGTTAGCAGCCAGAGAGGATCAAATAAGGAAGGCTCAGCAACTGGATTAAAAACAAGGCTAAGCCTTTGGGTATGTTTGCTGGTGGGCAGCACATAAAATGAAGGGCAGGAAAATACAAGTTAGTGATTTATGAAATGAAAATAAAAAGCCCAATGGTGGAGCCTAGCCTGTGTGTAAAGGTCAAACCCAAGGAGATTTGGGAACAACATCCATAGGAATGAAATTATCCTGCAACTTGATTTTTATGCAAAGGAGTAGGCATAAACCATCCAGGATCCGCCATCCAATAGCCCAAGACTCATGATATTAATAATAATAAGGACCACTTATATAGAGCTTTAAGGCTGGCAAAGTGCTTTACAAATATTATTCCATTTTATCCTTACAACAACCCTGAGAGGTAGATGCTATTATTATCCCCATTTTCACAAATAAGGAAACTGAGGAAGATACACATTGAGTGACTTGCCAGAATCACACAACTTGCAAATGTCTGAGTTCTAATTTGAACTCAGATCTTTCTGGCTCCAGGTCCAGCACTGTATCCATTATGTTGCCCAGCTACGTGCTAAATATGAAACTGAAAGAGCTGACATTTATGTACATCATCTCTTTTGAACCTCATCACAACTCTTCAAAGCACTGTAATTCTGACAGGTTTCATTATCCCCATTTTACAGATGATGAAACTGAAGCTTAAAAGGGTTGAGTGATTTACCTAGAAATGTTTGAGGCAGGTCTTTCTGATTCTGATTCCAACACAGCAACTATTACTATCCTATGTGTGTGTGTGTGTGTCTCTTTCTCTCTTTTTTTTTAAAGGACCCACATTATGGCTTCACCCTCCTTTGGAGTCTCTAACAAAGTACTAACAGAGTTAGTACTCTAACAAAGTTTCGTTCTCTACACCTATCACTGCGCAGGTGCTCCTTTTCAAAATAACCTTACACAGCCATGCAAAGCCACCCCAACTCAGAACCCAGCAGCGCCATAAGTCAGCCTGTCAGTATTCCCCTACAAACCCCTACCGTAAGCACTTTTAATCAATGCAACAGGAATAAACATTTGCCTCGGAGTGGGAATGTGCTGTGCTGCTTGCAGTGAATAATTTGGTACAGCTTTGGCTCCAAAAAAAATCTTTGGGGCTGTTTGCATCTTCAGAAGAAGACTGAGAGGCAGAGCCCTCCTGATGTTTGCAGGTGGCCATTGTATTCATCCCTTAGGGACAAGTTGCTTCCTTGAGAATTCATCTATATACCCAGGTGACACCTGTCTATGGTGATACTCTGAATTCACCTAGTCAGAGGATCCTAGGTCTAAAGCTAGTAGGCATCTCAGAGGCTAGGAGCTAGTCCAACCCTGTCATTTTCAGACAAGGAAAATGAGGCCCAATAAGGTCAAGTGCTATGCCCAATGTCGTTAAGTAATTAACTTCAGAGATGTGCTTTGAACCCAGGTTTTCTGATTCCAGAGCCAGTGTTCTTCCTCTTAAACCCCTTGTCTCTTCTCAAAGAGTCTCAGCCCTTTAAGTGGTCTCTAGATGTTCTCCACGCAAGGCTTTAGGAACCCATAACATCGCAAAGAGTGAATACAGTATGATATACACTGTGGATTCCAAGTAATCTATG
>NW_027185616.1:69683-70652 GCF_028583685.1 Petaurus breviceps papuanus | reverse complement strand
GGATCACAATTGAATCTACCCCAGAGTTACATCAAGTTTAAACACAGCACTTAATACCCAAATGGAGCTCTTTTCTTCATCTGGGGAGACAAGGCTTAGCAAGGCCATAAGATACATTGCCAGTCCCTTCATGAATTTATCCTCTGTCTGTAGAACAGTCCTAGAACCCCTGAACACATTAGCAAAGCCCTCTCCCAGGATTTCTATAAACATACAACAAGAAAATCCTTCTTCAGGGCTTCTGAACCAACAGAAAGGCTCCCAGACCCCTGCAACAACAGCACTGTCTTTCACCAGTGGACAGTATTCATTCTGTCTGCAGGACAGTCTCCAGACCCCTGCAACAACAGCACTGTCCCTCACCAGTGGACAGTATTCACTCTCTGTCTGCAGGACAGTCTCAGGGCTTCTTAGAGAACAGCCAGGTTCCAGGACTTCTTCAACAAAAGGACTGTCTTTCACCAGTGGACAAATCTGGCAAAACAACATCAAAACAGACAGACAAAGTACCAGCAAAACAGCCATGTCTCCTCAGTCCTTGGCAGCTCAGGGGGCAGGTCTCAAAAGTCCAAGGCAATTCAAAGCGGCCACCAGCAATTCTCTTAGTCTCTCTCTCTCCACGAGGTGCTGCTTCCAAAAAGATCTTCCGCCTCTCTCTTGTCTCTCCAAATCTACGTCACCAGCTCCTCCCAGTTCAGGACTTTCTTTTCACATCAACAAGCCCATCCCACAGGTGGGATTAACAAACTCTGGGTTTTAACACAATCAATTTGAAAACCAAGCCAATACAGGGGAATCTTTAATTGCCATTACTATCACAGATATTAAGAGACACCCTGTTAGGGGCAGATAGGTGGCACAGTCGGTAAAGCACTGGCCTGGAGTCAGGAGGACTCTAGTTCAGTTCTGGCCTCAGACACTTCACACACACACACACACACACACACACACACACACACACACACACAC
>NW_027185616.1:54551-69673 GCF_028583685.1 Petaurus breviceps papuanus | reverse complement strand
ACACACACACACACACACACACACACACACACACACACACACACACAAAACTAGCTGTGTAACCTTGGGCAAGTTACTTAACCCCAATTGCCCTCCAAAAAGGCAAAGAGAGAGAGAGAGACACCCTGTTTCCAAAGCTAAGACCCAGCAAGCAAGCTGCACCCTGAGCTTGGCATAACAACAATCCTTTGGGCTCACCCTCTGAATGATCTGTGTCACAGCAAAATCCCAGAATTTTTTCATATTATGATTGTATTGCTTTGACCAGCAGCAGGTGTTCTCTGAACTTAGACAAACACTTGTTCTATGTATGTTCTTGTCATGAATCAAACTTGTCACATAGTTTTTGTTATCCCTCATTGTCAGGGCTACAGCTCACTGCACAACCATTAGTACAAGTATTGAGATTTGGCCACACTAAATGGGTTCTACACACACATACACACACACACACACACACACACACACACACACACACACACACACAGGAGGTGGGGCCCTGGCACTTGTATCCTTGCTTGCACTTTGAAATTAAACTTGTTTTTGCTTCCTGACTCTCCTTTCTCTAGCCTGCACTGTTTGGCTCCCTGGTTAGAGGCCACAGGTTAGAGGCCCGGTTTGTAGGGTTGACGTAACCAAATGAGGCAAACACCTTTCACTCATTCCTGGAACCTTCCCCAGAGTGGCTTCTTCCATTAGTAAGAATGCACACTTCCACACAAAGGCATTTCACTCAAGTGTTTCTTTTGTCCATCTACTTTCCTTTATGATAGGAAGTAAAGTTATCTGAGTGATGAATTTTGAGGGTTTCTATTCTGTTTAATTTTTATGTTCGTTTGGTTTTCAATCATTTTTCCCTTTAGTTTCCAGTGAAGCCACTGCTTGCATATTACTCCAGTGCCTGTGGTTAAACTATCAGGAAGGTCTCAATTAAAATCTCTCAGCACCACTCAGAGAATCGAGATGTTGCACCCTCCGGGGCAATTTTCTGCCATGTGTCTACCAAATGAGCCTCTGGGTCCAAGCAGTGTCACTATCAAGTGTGAGAAACCAATTCAATTTTCCATAATAGGTCTCTGCCAGGTACAAGGCCCTAATCCAGTTGCAGTGATTTTCTATTGATTAACAAGCTGGAAATACACAGGTTGCTTTTTGCAGCCCTTCTCTATGTCTGGAGGCTACCTATGAGTACTTCTTAATAAGTGAAAATGCTCCCAGCTGGCAGAACCAGAAGTGACATTCAACCCCAGAGGAACCAGATTATAGTTCAGTCACTTTGATTTGGTTTTTAATGGTGACAAGTCATTAATGCTACCAAATAAGCAAATTTGTTTGCATAACCAGATTTTATAGGCTACTAGAAGAAAGGTTTTTTTACTAAGTGGATGATTTGTACAATGATAGCCTTTAGGTCTCTGATGGAACAGCTCTGATGAGGAAATGTTTCTTTAATTATGTGGAAGGCCAATTACCACATTACAGCTACATTGTTTTGCAGATTGCATATAATTTTGCCATTTCCATAGCTTCAGCACTATAATTCTAGGGAAAATGCAGGCACCAAGCAGACACTCGAGGCACATTACGCAGGAGATGAAGATGTTTTAGCGAATTCAATTTAAGCTACAACATTAAAGTTATTTTGTTGAATAAAACATTACGCAATAATGAGCCTGTGTATGTCAACTCTATCGTGGAGGTAATAATAGCTGTAGAGTGAGAGTTCCCTCCCCTTTCTTTTCTTGCTCATTAGGATAATAGATAACGCTACAGAGAGAACCTTTCTCTAATATGTACTTCATTTCAGGTTAAGTATGTTTCCTGCAGTTGTACTTTATGAAGAAAAGCATGTTAGGGGGACTAATTTGGGAACCATTCTCAGAAGTGATTTGCCTGATATCACTCTGCTGAGACCTTAGATGCCCAATGCCCCAAACCAGAAAACGGTTTCATTCAGAGCTCTAATAAGCCAATACACCATTGGATCTATGATTTAACAGAGATCTAACATCCATTCAATGTTGGTATTGCCTCCAACAATATAGTTCACAATACATCTATGTCTGCCCATACTGTGTGACTACTGTGAATGCCCTACCATAAATCTGTAATAGGGGTTCCATCTACCCAACCAGCTACAGGCCATCCTCTTGACTCTGTATGGACAGCATGTGGACTGCTTGTTGGTTTATCCATTGGTCTTACAAGTGACCAATTTATCAGAACATTCAGAATTAATCACTGTTTTTCTGTGGTTAGTAATGGGTGGTTTGCAAGGAATTGAAGATTAAATTAGAAAGGTAGTAAGGGAGAAGGGAAGTAATGAGGGAAAGGCAAAGCTACTGGAGTGCAAGCTTTCTTCAGCCTCCAAATCACCTTCTCAGATTAACGATTTCGGTTGGCCATTTTCCTCTTTGATTGTGTCATTCTAGAAAACAATGAAACCAATAGTTGGCTTTTTTCACAACTGTTCTAACCAAGATATGTTCATTGCAGGGGTTGGGGGGGGGGCAGGGTGCTTCCAATTGAGAGATTCTATTGGAACAGGACTTAAAAGGAAAAGAATTCAGTTTGAAGCATATGTGTAACAGAGACAGTCCCACACTTGGATTATGTCTTCATGGCACCGAATTTCCAGATGGAAACAAAAAGTCATTGTTAAGATATCTAAATATCTGAATAAGGTATCTAAATATCTGAATTATGCAGACATAGTAAGAGACTGAGAGAAAAATAGGTGAAGATATAATATGGTAGTATAAGAGGCAGTAAGGCTCATTGGATGAGAGCCAGCCTCAGGGTCAGGAAGACTAAGGTCCAAATATTGCTTCTGACATATATTGGTTGTGTGACCCAGGGGAAATCATTCACCTCTCAGGGCACAAAGTACCCTTCTAAGACTATAAGCTAGATCACAGTTACTGATCTGCATTAATAAAGGGAATTTCCACATTGAAAGTTCCCTGTGCCAATGAAATCATAGGCCCCCAACTCACTCCTACCCCCAACTTAAAAAAAAATGTGAAGGACAAATTATATGTGAGTAATAAAATCTGTATGAGAAGGTGTAATGGGAATGTAAATTTTTAAGATCTTCCCTGCCCCTAGGCTAAAGTGCACCTGGAGCCTGGGGTGGGAGGCTTGTTTTTCAGGAGATACTTTTTGATTGGCCAGTGGGTCCAGAAGGTTGTTACATTCTCCGACACAGGAGAAGGCTATATAAACACTGATTTGAGGCTTTGTTTTGGGGCTCAGTTTGAGAAGTATTGTGTGATTTGATCAGGTGAGACTCTGGGAAGCCTTTGTTGAGAGCCCCCTGGCTTTGAAAAACCCAGATGTTGATTTGGGGCTCACTTTGAGAAGTGTTCTGTGATTTGATCAGATGAGACTCTGGGAAGCCATTGTTGAGAGCCCCCCACCCCCGTCATTGAAAAACCCAGATGTTGACAAAGTATGGATGTAATGGTTGGACAGTTTGGAAACCTGTCTACTTAATAATTCTGTCTGTATATTCTGAAGTTCAGGGTGCTGACCTTTTTCCCCTGAACTAGGTAAATGATACATATTTGACTGATTAAAGTAAGCTTGTTAACCCATTTTGAGTTGCTTTCCTTTATCAAAGCAGATCCAAGAACCTATGCTGGCAGCCACCCTGGGGACGCTGGGGTGTTTGCTGCTACAAAAGGTTAGACTACATTAGAGGACAGTACTAAGAGTAGAGTAAAGAGAGGTGACTGAGTACTGACTTTTAATCTCTAAGTTCCACCATATGTTTTAGTGAACAGGAATTTATTTATCGAATAACACCTGTAGAAGATGAGAGAAATAATCCCTATTGTCATTCAGTCATTCCAGTTGTGTCTGACTCTTCCAGACTCCATTTGGGGTTTCCTTGACAAAGGTGCTGGAGTAATTTGCCATTTCCTTCTTCAATTCATTTTACAGATGAGGAAACTAAGGCAAACAGGGTAAAGTGACTTGCCCAGGGTCACACAGGTAGTGAGCATCTGAGGTCAGACTTGAACTCAGGAAGATGAGTCTTCCTGACTCCATGCCTGGCATTCTATGCCCTGTGGCACCACCTAGTTACTCCCAATAGTCCCTATAAGATGCTACAATTTAATTGAGGAGAAAGAATTCATACGTACAGTGAGATAGCACAGTAGATAGAGTGCCAGGCCTGGAGACAGGAATGCCTGAGTTCAAATCCTTGCTCAAATATTTATTTAGCTGTGTGACCCTGGGTAGGTCACTTGACCTCTCTTACCTTCAATTCCCTGATCTGCAAAATGGGCATAATAGCACAGTCCTGACAGGGTTGTTGGGAGGCTTGATAAGAAAATATATGTAAAGCACCTTACAAACCTTAAAGCTCTAAATAATTCTTAGCAATTACTATTATTTCCCAAACAACATGAGAATAATTACAAAGCTACAGAACAGTAAGTATAAAATGACATACAGCTGTATGGATTGATTCAGAAATACAAGCATGATGGGGGTACAGTAGGGTAGTTATCTGGATGTATGTGTAATAATAATACATTGATTCAGTGACTTATGCTTTACAAAGTGCTTTTTACATACATATACACATATGTATGTATAGTGTATGTGTGTGTTTATATACTTGTATGTACATGTATGTATACATGTATTTTGTTGTTGTTCACTTGTTTCAGTTGTGCCTGATTCTTGGCAACCGCCTTTGGGGTTTTCTTAGCAAAGATACTGGAGCTGTTTGCCACTTCCGTCTCCAGCTCATTTTACAGATGAGGAAACTGAGGCAAACAGGCTTAAATGAAGTACTTGTTCAGGGTCACACAGCTAGTATCTGAGTTCAGATTTGAACTCAGGTCTTCCTGACTCCAGGCCTGCTGCTCTACCCACTGTAACACCTAGCTGTCCCATATGTATGTGTATATGTGTTTATATGTGAATGTATATGTATGTGTGTATCTGCATGTGTGTATGTATGTGTGTGTATATAAAACATCTCATTTGACTTGACATAATAATCCTATGAGACCGATGTAATTGTGATTTCTATTTTATGGATAAGGAAACTGAGACTGGCAGAGGTCAAGTAACTTGGCCGGGATGACACACTGGTAAGTCTCTGCAGTGAAATTCGAACCTAGCATGTCCTGACCCCAACCCCGATAGAGTCTAGCACTCTATCCATTTAACCGTGCTGTTCCTTAGATGCAGGTGTGTCCACTCATATCCATGGCAGGGTATATAGGATATACCTGGTCTCTGTGTGTAACCTTGAAGGAAACTTCCCCCACTTCACCTACATTTTACAAATATGATTTAAAGGCAGTATTTGTCCTTAAGTTCCACTAAAACCTCTAAAGTCGTGACTTACTATACATTAGTGCTGGCTCAGATTCTATAAATTCAAGCTCAGGATCGTTAGCATTAAGAGAAGAGAACCATTTGTGCGCCACGGTCAGGGACTGTACCTTGAGGGAACTTTACAATCGGAAACTGACTCATCCACAATCAGAATTATGCCGTCTGCATTTCAATCGCTGAGAACCCTATTTTAAGAATGGTTCACTGCTTTATTCATTCGTTTGACAACCATTTATTAAATACTTCCTACGTGCAAATGGTCCCTTACTCCATGGAGCTTACAATGTAATGGGGAATTTAATGCATGCACAAGTAGGCAGTGCTACACAAATATTACTCCTCATGCTCTCCCTTCTTGCCTAATTAGCTTGCTAGTTGTCCCCCTGCACTCGACATCCCATCACCCACTTGCATGCCTTTGCACAAGTTCCCCGTGCCTGGAATTTGCTCTGATCTCACCTCTACCTCTTGGAAAGGTTCCTTCACCTTGCAACTTGGGGGACTTCTTTTACACAAGACTTTTCCAGATTCCCCTGCCCCCCAGTTATTAGCAAAGTACTCTCCGAATATTCTTTATGTTGTGTACCATCCAGTAGAAGGCAAGTTCCTTGAGAGCAGAGTTTATCTTTGTATTCTCAAGGTCTAAAACACTCTTGCATATAGTAGGACTAACATACTTGGCACATAGTAGGAACTTAATAAATGTTTGTAGGATCTAATTGAAATTAAATTCTGGAGAATATAATATGATAAAAGCATAAAAACAGGTACAAAGTTCCATCCAAAGTTTAAGGAAGGAAAGATAATTTCTGATTGTTATGGGAGCGAGGGAGGGTGTGGATGTGAGCCTGTGAGCCAATTTCACAGAGCATGAGTCTTTTGAGCTGCACCTTAAAGCATAGGTAAGTAGGATTTCTGTAGATGAAAAGGAGAGAGAGGACATTCCAGGACTGAAGTATCATAGCTATAATCGGGGATGTCATATCAAGAACCTTGGAAGCGCAGGGTTTGGGAGATGTCACACTCCACTTCCTATAGTTTAGGGTCAACCCTGATAACTGTGTGTGTATCCATGGAGTACAATGGATCAGATACAAAAACTTCATTTGTACAATGAAACAGTGGGGATAAGATGACTTCTAAGTTCACTTCTACCCTTAGTGACTTTCCTAGTGAAAGATCCCAGGCTGGGGCTTTCTTTAGCCCAAGAAGTCTTGTTGCAGCCTCCAAGATTCCATGAATTTAGACACAGAGCAGGCCAGAAATTCCCTCTCTGCCCTTTTCCTGAGAATTGTGTTAAACCAGGTCCATCAATGAAATTGTGACTTCAGATGATACCCAGACCCAGGAACAGAGTTAGAAGCTCAAGAATCTGTATCAGATGAAAATTAAATACAGACACCACTTTCTGAGCTACAATTGAAGAGTGCAACTCAGATAAAAGTCTCTGAAGGAAGCACCAATCCCTCCTCTCCATGAATAAGGTGGGGAAGAGGGGGGAAGTACAGGAATTTTTTATAGTTGTTTAGCCTCTCCTCCAGAGAGCAATATCCCAGGATTTCCCATACCTGTGTTTTCTGGTATAGAATCCTTCCTGAGATCAAGCTAGTTTAGCTGGAACCATTAGCACGGGGTTAGCCCCATGTGGCCAACAGATCCAAAGCCTTGTTCAACATGACATTCAACTTGGCTTTGAAATGGCTGAGAGGTAAAAAAAAAAAAAAAAGACAACCCAGATGTGAATGGGGATTAGGTATTAAACTGAAAATCCTTTGAGAACTGGATTTGGAGGGAGAGGCCTTCAGTTCAAATGCCAGCTCCCCTACTTACCACCGTGAACTTGTACAAATCACTTTACCGCCTTGTGCCTCAGTTTCCTCATCTGTAATATGAAAGGACTGGTCTAAGTGATCTTTATGTCATTTACAGTTGTAAAGTTTATAAAGCCAAGATTTGCCACAGTAGAGATCGACATTATCCTCCTCTTCTCCTACCTCAGCTCATATATGTATCCAGAAGTCTCACATTAGTGATAAATCTGATTTTTTAAGTATTAAAGTCTGACTTTATGTGTGTCTATAAACTATGTCCTTTTTATTACTAAAGATGCTTCGTGTATACTAGTAATACTTTATGGTTCTATAATACTTAAAGCCTTTTTCCCTACAAGTCTACATCAAATCAATGGGTATGCATATGGGAGAAGGAGAGGTTACCTAGTAACTCTAAAATTGGCTTCCCAGATTTCCCCTTTTGTATAGGAAAGGTACCATTTCTGATTTGTGCAAAAGTTTTCCTTACTTCTGAGGCATTCCAGATCAGTGACTGGTGGAGAAAGCAATGTGAAGGAAGCAATATAATAGAGTGGAAAGACCATAGGCTCAGGCGTCAGGGAACCTGGGTTCATGTCTCTGAAGCTTGTTACACAATGACCTTGGGCAAGTCACTTGGCCTCAGAGGTTCCCTTTAAAATGAAGAGATTTACTTGATGGCTTCTTGAGGCTCTTTCTCACTCTAGAATGATGATCTTGTCATCTACACTTCCAGATCTACCATTTTCTGCATTATCAATGTTTGAGGGGGCAGGAAAGTGAAAAAAGGAAGAAGGAAGAGAGTACTCTCTATGCTCTGGGAACACTCCCTAAGACTAGAAGTTGCAGAGAAGGGGCCAAATTACATTGGTAAAAAGGAGTTCCCTCACTAGAAAGTTCTTCATTACTGCAATCTTCAAACTTTCTGGTCTCCAGACCACATTAGGCTCTTTTTAAAAAAATTTATTTTCCTCAAATTACATATTAAAACAACTTTAACTTTTTTTTTAAGGTTTGAATTCTAAATTCTATTCCCACTCCTTCTCCACTCCCTCCCTGAAACAGTAAGCAATCCAATATAGTTTATACATGACCACATTATAGTCTTAAAAGTTGCTGAGGCTCCCAAAGAGTTTTTGTTTATGTGGGTCATATCCATTGATATTTGCCATATTAGAAATTTAAATTGATCATTAAAAAAAAAAATTTGTTAAGTCCTGGGGCAGCTAGGTGGCAAAGTGAATAGAGCACCAGCCCTGTAGTCAGGAGGACCTGAGTTCAAATTCGGCCTCAGACACTTAACATTTACTAGCCATGTGACCTTGGGCAAGTCACTTAACCCCAACTACCTTGCTTTTCCCCCTCCAAAAAACAAACAAAAAAAATTATTTAGTCTTTAATAAATGCATTACATATTAACATAAAATATTTTTATGGAAAGTAACTAAATATTCTAAAACAAAAAAATGAGAAGAATGGCATTGTTTTCCATATTTTTGCAAATTACTTTAATGCCTGGATTAATAGAAGACAACTGGAGGCTCATATCGGCTCACAAATCTAGTCTGTTGCCATATGTTGTTTCGGTTGAGGTATATGAAGAAAATTCAGCATCACGCAGTTATGTAGTTGGGAAAGGGAGGCACATCTTAATAAGCAAATAACAAATTAGTATTATTATGAAGATAGTTTTGACTTCACAAACCCTTGAAAGGGTCTTAGAAATCCTCAGGAGTCTGAGGACTACACTTTGAGAACTGCTGCTCTGCACCAGTAAAATCACTGTAACTGTCTGGTCCAGGGCTGGGGAACATGCGGCCTTGAGATCACATGTGACCCTCTAGGTCCTCAAGTGTGGCCCTTTGACCGAATTCAAACTTCACAGAACAAATCCCCTTAATAAAAGGATTTGTTCAGTAAAACTTGGACTCAGTCAAAAGGCTGCACCCAAGGACCTAGAAGGCCACATGTGACCTCAAGGCCACAGATTCCCCACCCTCAGTGGTCCCTCTCCCTATTTAGAAACAGGGGCACTGGCTCCTTCATCCATCACCAGACCATACAAAATATTCCAAAAGACCAGAGGTCACTCCTCTGCACAGGTGACTATGATATCCTAACAGGCTGAATGACAAAAAAAAAAAGAAAAAAGTTCCCAAGACTATTTGTGGAGTGAAATTTCTTAATTTCTGATTTTGGGAAGTGATGCAGCATTATTATTCCCATTTTACAAATGAAGAAAGAGGATCAGAACTTGCCTTTGATCTCACAACTAGTGGCATGTTGCATCAAGGATTCAAAGTCTCTTGATTCCAAATCTAGTGATTTTTCCATTATTAACAAGGTAAAGATAGATATCATGCAAAGGAGAACAAAATAATATTGTCTTCATGTTTCCCTTTGGCAGGGGACTCAAACTCTTTATTCATTTCAATTCAAATACCAGACACTTTGCTAGGTGTTCAGAATATAAAGACAAAAAAGAAACTTCCTGCCCTAAAAGAGCTTACATTCTTCATTTATTTACTCACTCCTTTAATCATTAAATGCCTCTTATACAAAAAACACTGGGAGAGAGAAAAAGATAATTAATTTATGGGTCCTGCTCTCATGGAATCAATATGATCTGCCAGGGAGTATAAGACACACATAAACATGATGGCCATAGCGGCAAATAGAATATGAGAGTTTTGTGGGGGGGTTTTAATTCCAGATATATAAATGTAATTCCAATCCCAAAGCCCATTGGTATTGGACTCTCTCCTTGTTGGTGGAGATCAATGTCTCTTGCCCACATGAGGGGCAGGGCAGAGTTGCCCAGAGAGTTCAAGTTCCTTCAGTCTTCCTGGAGTTTTCTTCAAGTTTCTCTGGGTTCTGCAGTCTGACATTTCTGGCTTCTGACTTCAAGAGAGAAGATGGACAATGCTGACCTCACTTCAGGTTGCTGAAGAAAATTACTCTGGGAAGAAGTAAATATGAGAGGAAATAGAAATCTTCATCATGTCCCTATCCCCAGTTTACTATAACAGAGACTTTGGGGAACTTCCTCTTGGGTGAGATGGGGACTCTATCTCCTGGGTAAGCTGAGTTACCTTGCTCCCATTGGGAGAGTTCCTTTACTCTGTATTGTCTGGAGTATATTCTCCTATATATACTTCCTCTGATTTCTGTCTTACTATTAGATAAATGGAATTATTTGCTAAAAGAAAAAAAAAGAGGCAAGGTCAAATGTCACCTGGTATGAAAGTATACAGACATTTGAAGGGGATGAATCAGAAGACCCCTATACCAATTTTATCTCATATTCTGCAGTACTAAAAAGAAAGTCCTACTTAGTTCTTCCTCAGGGTGAAGCAACAATTATAGAGACATATAGATATGCACTGTGGATTCTGAGAATGTAGGAAAAGTTACCCCATAGAGATTATTCGAGGGCTTGTTCTATGACCTTCATGAAACGAATGTCATCAGAATAATGCAGACATAGAAACCATTGCCAACCAATGTCCAAATTGAGAACATACTCCTGAGCTTCAAGGATCAATCTAATCCAGAGGCTCAGCCTCAGCAAGCTCCAAGGCCTACTCAAGTGTAGGCCATAGGAGCAAAGCAGGACAGGAGCACCCCAGTGCTGAGCCTGAGTCCCAGAAGCTGAGACAATGAGGTAATAAATGGAGCAGAGAACAATCCTCTTCTCCCTGGTGTGTCAGAATGGTGAAGAAAGGAATGGCGAACAGGAAAGCCTGTCACAAGAATACCTCCACCAGGTAATCATCAGAATAATGGATCTATCTTTCGTTATTATTATGCATCAGATGGCCATGCTCATGTCTGATGTGCTAGCAAAGAGGATGTAGCATCGGTCATAAGAAATGTAAAATCTTCTGATAGAGCTTTGGAAAACTGAAGTGGAGCCAAGGAAAAAGGTCACCCTGGGCCCCAAGGACAGTCACATTGACTTCATCATGAATTCCTTATGAGTCTGTTCAATCTGTACTCATAAGACCTTATGCGGGCTCAGGATATTCATCTCTACCAGTGAGGAAAGAGTCCCATATCAATGGACTTTGGGACATAAATAACATTAAACTCCATTCTCTGTACATTCAGAAGGATGCCATAAATTCCCATAAAGTTGCTGTGCATATCTGTTTTTCAGTCAGGACCTGGGATTTCACTGGGGTGAGGAAACTCCTACCAATGACAGTTCACCTTCTCTTCAACTTACACTCTTAGAGAGTTTCCTGAGGCACTAAGATGTTAAGCGATTTGCTCAGGATCCCACACAGCTATCCTTCTAAAATAAGAGAGTCAGTCAGTCAATAAGCATTTATTAAGTGTCTACTACAGTCCAGGCATATGCTAAGTGCTGGAGATTCTAAGGAAGGCAAAAGGTAGTGCCTACCCTCAAGAAGCTACCAAGGCAAATGGGAGAGACAACATGCAAACAACTAGATACAGACAAGCTATAGACAGGATAAATGGGAGATAATTAATAGAGGAAAGGCACTAGAATTAAGAGGGATCAGAAAATGTTTCCTGAAGAAGCTAAGATTTTAGATGGGACTTGAAGAAAGTCAGAGGAGCTAGGAGGCAGAGATGAGGAGGGAGCACTCCAAGTATGGGGGGACTGTAATGGTAAGGAAATTTGAAGAACTTCCCTGCCCCCTTAATGGACCTGACTTGCAGCCCAATAAGAGAAGCTTGCTTAGGGGAGGCTTGTTTTTCAGGAAGACCCATACCTTTTGTTATTTTGTAATTAGGCAGTAGGTCATGAAGGTTGTGATGCCCTCTGACCCTGAAGAAGCGTATATATACTCTGAGGTGAGGTTTTTCTTTGGGGCTCACTTATGGGAAGAGTTAGGTGATTTGGCCAGATGAGACTCTGAGTAGCCATTGAACACCCCTTCCCCCAACTTTGAAAACCCAGATGTTGGGGCAGCTAGGTGGCGCAGTGAGTAGAGCGCCGGCCCTGGAGCCAGGAGGACCTGAGTTCAAATCTGGACTGCAGACACTTCACACACACACACACACACACACACACACACACACACACCCCTAGCCGTGTGACCTTGAGCAAGTTACTTAACCCCAGTTGCCCTCAAAAAAAAAAAAAAGAAAGAAAACCCAGCTGTTGATGCTTCTCTCTCTGGTAACTAACTATGTATGTATGTAATGGTCAGACAGCTAGAATTCCTGTCTGTTGTTCTTTTGAATTGTGTTATTTTCTCTGTCTGTATTTTTTGTCTGCTTGTAATTTCTATCTGTATTTTCTCTGAAGTTCAGGGTGCTGACTTTTCCCCTAAACTAAGTAAATGATATATATGTTTGATTAAAGTAAGATTGTTAATCCCTTTTGAGTTGCTTTCCTTTAGAAAAGAAGATCAAAGAACCTGTACTAACAGCCATCCTGGGTATGCTAGCATAGAGACACAGCCAATACAAATGCTGAGAGTCAAGAGATGCAGTTTTCTTGCTCTAGGGAAAGCAAGGAGGCCAGCGTCCTTGGATTGAAGAATACATGGGGGTGAGGGGAAAGAGAAATAAAATGTAAAAGTCTCCACCACATGGTCTTCTGTTCAATCCTCTTTATATAACCCTTCAGAATACTGAGAATGGTACCTCTGGCCTTACTCAGATTTGGGTTATATGAGAGATGTTTTTCTGGATGTCTTTGTTCTATATTCTGTACCAAGATGACAAGGTGCCTGATCCTCCAGCCTCTGTACCTCATCAAATTCCATACACCCCCATGTCTATAACACTAAAATCCATCATAAATTTAATTCTGAACTGAAACCATCTAAAACAACTATTTCTATACTTAGCCTCAAAGTCATCTCATAAAATGATTTTCAGTAGATCCCCTTTAAATTCCTGCTCATGCAGGCATTTGGGACATTGAAACTTGTCCCTTGCAATATTCTCAGGGATGGGATGAAGATGAGATTGTACATGTCTGGGGCTCACGCTCCTCAAAAACACTAAGGGAGGCTCAATTTACAGAAATGGTAAGAAAATATCATATGCAATGTTACAGAGAAATCAGAAATGACTGTGCAGTACTGTACCCAAAGAAATGCATGCTAATGAAAAATAAATCCTTGCCAATGACACAAATGGTAGGAAAAAAAACAACCACTCCCACTCATATCTCCAGTCTCCCAAGGATGTCACTGCCCAAAGAAAAGTCTTTGTTATTACTCTCATAAAGGTGGTGTGAAAATTCGATAAGACAAGATATCAAAGTTCTGGTGTTGTTTCAGTGAGATTACTTGCTTGGTGATAATGTGCAGATATGGCAGGTCAAAAAGTATTTCTTTATTGCTTGAGGGTGCTCACTTAGTACCACAGTTCGAAAGCAACTGGCTGAGTCAGCCCATTTGTAACCATTCAACCTTCCACATAATATCATTTCAGTCAATCTGCACTGCAGTGCTGATTTCTGAGATTATCCTCTGGGTAAAAGAATTGACGGAAAAAAATAACCACTGTCCCCACAATAGCTATGTTTAAGTTGGCAATGCAGACAACAGCAGGAGTCCTAATCCTCCCCAAGAAGAGAGTCAGCTTCCTACTTGAGAATCTTAAGTCTTTAGAATTTAGGTTAAGAGGATCATAACCTCAGAAGCCAACTAGTACAACCCCATTCTCTTAGAGGAGAGAATAATGATTCCCCATTAAATTACTTGCCCGTGTTTTTACTTGTCCATGTTCACCCAGGTTGTAAATATTATAGGTGATATTTGAACCCAGATCCCCTGACACCAGACCATCTTGATGAAAGTTCCTTGAAAGGATTCCACTTTCTGATCCACTCTGGCATGAGAGTATTGCTAGCAGATGTGGCACTCAACACTCACTTCCTCTGGGCAATTTCCTTTCCTGACATCTTTCCCCTTTTGGTTCAGACCTCTGGTGTCCTTGGTGCAGAGAACTCCAGAGAGGAAACTCCCTCCACCTGTGCAGATTTGTAACTGCTCTGTCATCTATATTCTTAAAGAGTTGCCTAGGGCACTGAGATTTGATTTGCCCAGGATCACACAGCTAGTATGTGTCAGAAATGAGACTGGAATCCAGGTCTCCAGGCTGTGAGGCTAACTCTTTCTCCATTAAGCCACATTGTCTCTCTTCCCAGCAGAAGTTTTTAAATATTGTCCCCTCCTATAACCATGATATGTATGAAGAAAAGTAGCTGAGAACTCTAAACATAAATGTTTCCTAGTACAGATAATTAAAAGGTTATAAATTGTGAATAGCAAGTCTAAAAGGACTGTGAAGCTATTCAAAATTATGAGAACTGCGTGGTGACAAGAAACACAAGGTGATGCAAGCTATATTCCTTCCCCCCTCCCATCTCAACTTTGGGGCCACATCACCTACACAACACAACACAACATCAAGGAGGTCTTATCCACCAAATGAGATATTTGTAAAGAACTCAGCACAGCATTTGGCATATAGTCAGTGCTCAATCAATGCGTGTTCCCTTCCCCCTTATTGTATGTCCCCCAGGAAAAGACAGGAAATAGCTTCACAACCACACACACACACACACACACACTCACACACCAACTAACTAGCTTTCCAAATAGTCTGAGTCAAAACCATCCTAATCACTAATGTGGCTCTAAAGCCTTTGAATCCCTCGTCATAAAAGGTTAGAGCAGAAATGCTTAGCTTCCTGACAGCTTGGGTCAGATCTGAGGGCAGGGATGGGGGGGGGGGGGCAAGGAATTGGGCATGGAGAGAACTTGGGTATTAGGAAGAAGGGGCTGACAGGGAAGGTTAAGACTCCATCTGTGATTTCTTTGACGTAAAGAACTACTTGTGAGAAGACTCCCTCCTCCGAGGCAGATCAGCATATGTTCTCTCCTCATCCCCATCTTCTAGCCTTCAAGTCTGTAATGTAATACCAAGCAAAGGCAACTTCCCAGGTTCAAAATACCA
>NW_027185616.1:28891-49551 GCF_028583685.1 Petaurus breviceps papuanus | reverse complement strand
CTACAAGATGCTTTTCCTGGTGTCCTTTAATCCTAATACTTTCCCTCTCTGGATTATCTCCAATTTATCCCATATCTATCTTGTTTGCGTGTAGTTCTTTGCATGTTTTCTTTCATTATACTGTCAGTTCCTTAAGAGCAGAGACTGGATTTGTTTTGGCCTTTCTTTGTATCTCCTGTGTTTACATGTCTACCACATAGTCGAGATTTAATAAATGTTTATTGATTGACTGATTCTAAATTTACAGTCTTAGAGAACTGTGTGAATCCCTAAGAGGCCAAATGAATTGTCCAGGGTCACACATCCAGTATGTATCTGTTAGAGATAGGTCATGAACTCAGATTTTGCTGAGTCTCTCTCCACTAGGCAATACTAGATTTATTACTACTAATAATGATAAGTTTAGTGTTTTATGTCTACAAAATGTTTTACTTACATTATCTTTAGGGTAACTCTTAAAAATACACATGCTTCATAGGCTGGTACACTCTCTTCTTACTTAGTATCGAGTAAGAGCTGGCTCCTAGACCATTCTCAGGCCCTTGGCTTCTCCAGCTTTGAGTTTATATCTGTACTTTGAAATCTATCATATATCAACGCCGGCATAAGCTGCAGCCACTGGCCCTACCCAGATGGAGGATGCACTATCTGAACACCATGAGTCTTTGGAGTTGGATTAGGTCAGACAAGCAATAGCCACTGTCCCATAGCTCAAGGAAAGAAAGAAAGCCTATGCCTCCTTACAATCATATGCTGTTTAGCGCTTGGAAGGTCATTAGAAAATATTTAGTTCAACTCCTTTTATTTTTTAAATTTTTAATTTTCATTGATATCTTTTGCTTTTACATAACCTTCAATTCCAAGTTATCCCTCCCTCTCTGCTCTTCCCAGAGGTTCATCCCTTGAAGCAGAGAATTTGGAATATCAAAAAGGAGAGGGGAAAAAAAGGAGAGAGAAGCATTTCAACAAAGCTGACTGATACATCACCCAAGTCAGACAACATACGGGACATTCCATATCCTCAGTCCCCTTCCTCGGCAAAGAGGGAAGGCACTTTTTTTGTTTCTTCTCCAGACTCAAGACTTGTCATTACAATTACACAATGCTGTTTGTTTTCATTTACACTGTAGTCACCGTGCACATTGTTTTCCTGGTTCTGCTCACTTCACTTTGCCTCAGTTCATAGAAGTCTTCCTATACCTTTGACATTCTTCATCATTCTCATTCCTTACACCTTAAGACTGTTCCCTCACACTCTTATACTACAGTTTGTTGTGCCAGTCTCCACTTAATGCAACTTCTTCCTTTTCTGGAGGAAGGAACTGAGGCCAAGAGAGAAGTGAAGTGCTGTGCCCAACATCATGAATCTAATTAATGGCAGAGCAAGAACTAGATCCCTATTCCGCCTTATTGTTAGGCCAAAACTCTCCCAGCTCTACAGAATTTGTTGTTAAATTTATACAGTCAGTCCCTAAATATGTATAAGAATCTGACAGGAATCACGAAGCCTGTTGCCTTTATGGAGGCCAAGCTACAGTATACGAAGAATCATCAAACAGCAATCACTTTTACAATAAGCAAGTCATCAAGCTAGTGGGACTAGACAGCTGCTAGTATTCCACCATCACATGTGAGAGCTTGGCAGACTAGAAGGAATTTTTAAAGACTGATTACACATTCTTTTTCATTGGTGCCTTTTTTGTAACATTTGTTTGTCCCCATCGGGTGCCAAAGTAGGTGATATAAAAAGATGCATGAATAATGTAAAGGACAGCTCAGTAGTCATCAAAGAGAGTCTCCCTGCCTGTGACGCAGAAACCATAGAGGGCAGAAAGAATAGATTACAGGGAATGGTTTTAGAAATGCACATCCTCGTTTAGTTTTCCTTCATTAAAGACTAATAGCATCAGCGAGTTTGAAGGAAGAAGCACAAGTGGAATGGTCATAGGGAAACAGAGAAAGTCCCTAAACAAGAATCTGAGCAGTATCAAATGGAAAGGTCTGTGTCCAATAACAGGGACCTGATTAAAAATGTGTGTGTGTGGAGTTTATTAATGCAGTAAAGATCAACCTATATGAGAAATACCAAGAAATCTGGAAAAACTTTGATGAAATAATAGAAAGATAACTTGAAGAATAGACCATATATTCGGTTGGTTGGTTAGTTGTCCTTCATTCTCAAAGACGACCAAAATTACATCACTATGCTAAAGTCAAGTTTGAATGTGTTCAACTGTGACTGATCAGAGCGATATGAGCTCAGAATGCTCTACCACAGGTCGAGTACTACTACAACAGGAGAAAGCAAAATAAACAAGAATAAGTGGACAGAGAGTCATAATGGGCTCTTGGGGAAGTATCCAAAAAAATTTTATGATGCTCTACATGTTGAAGTCAATTCATTTAAATGGGAATAGTTACTAAAAAGAGTTCTATTTGGTTATATTGATGTCTATGTATTCATAGCTCGAGAGATGTGAGGGACCATAGACATCACTTATTCCCACCCCCTCATTTTATACACGAGGAAACTGAGTCCCAGGGAGATTAAGGGATTTGCCAAGGTCACAAAGATGGTGTGCATGATTTTTCCAAAATCACACAGAGGCACAGACAGTATTCAAATCAGGTCCTATCACTCAAGAGTTCAATTTGCTTCCCAATGCTTCCTTATGTTAAACTTTTAATGAAACATTAAAAGAAGAGGAGGGTGTAAGGGAGAGAGAAGGAAAGGGCCAGATTCAAGATCAGGCTTGAAGGAGTTTATTGGGAAGAAGGGTCAAAGAGACCAAAAAATATGACTAGTGAAGGGCCTTTAGTTCTTTTCACTACAGTGACTAGCTCTGCCCTTCTGAATTTTGAACAAGAGTTCCCAGGACTAAATTTGTTTGAACTTACTTCTTACCTACGTGAGGTAGGAGGAAGAAGGGTACTGCCAACTAAAGGGGTCTGAGAAGCTTTCCTATGGGAGGAAGCATTGAGTTGGGCTTTAAAATTTGAAGAAGAATTCAAGAGGGGATCTTCCAAATTCAGTGAATAAACAAACAAAAGTAAGAACTTAGTGATACTAGGAAACTTATTTCAATTCTTTATTAGTCAATTAAGTTTATTCTTTTTTTTTTAAAAAAGCCTACTCTTGGCAGAAGAGCCTAAGGGTACAAGTCCAAAATTAAAACCTGAAGACAGAATCTGGAAGCAACTGGAACAGCAACAAAATCACAGGTTAAAAATCAACATGAGGGGAGGCTAGGTGGCACACTGAATAGAGCACTGGACCTGGAGTCAGGAGGACCTGGGTTCGGATCCGACCTCAGACACAACACAAAAACTAGCCATGTGACCTTGGGCAAGTCACTTAACCCCAATTGCCCTCCAAAAAGCAAAAAAAGAAAAAGAAAAATCAACATGAGACTAATGTGGAAATATTTTTAACATGATTGTACATACATAACCTTTATCAGACTGCTTGCTGGCTTGGAGAGGGTGGAGGGAAATAAGAAAGGAAGAAAAATTAGGAACTCAAAATCTTCCAAAAATGAATGCTGAAAACTATCTTTATGTGGAATTGGAAAAAATAAAACATTATTAAGTGAAAAATAAATATTTTTAAATCAACATGAAAACCCTTTGACAATGCATCACCAGGGAATATCATTCCTGCAAAAAAGCTTTCCCCTGTGACCCAAAGGTTGGCAAACTGAGAATTTACTCAAACCTGTGGGGAGAAACCTCCACAAGAAAGAAGTCAACACCAGCCATAAGCAGAAGCCTTCAAGCTAAATATGCTATCATCAGCCAGAGTTGATGACAAGGGGAAATGTAGAAAACAGCTATATAAGCAGCACAAGGTCCATCACTGTTGATGGTTCCTGAGACTGGAGTGCTTTCACCTACTTATTATTGAGTTTTTCCTTATATTGAGCAATTATTTGACTCCTTTTAATTTCTACCTATGGGTCTAGTTATGTCTCCTGGTGTCACACAGAACAAAGTCATATCCCTCTACAAGTACTTGAAGACAGTTACCATCCCTTTCATCTATATCTTCCCCTTCTAGGGTCAAACTTATAGGAAAAAAATTTTCTACCTCTGCCAGGAAGGTTTCCCTGATTCTTCATATATCATATAGCACTTTGTTTTATAACTTTCTCTTTTTTTCATTTTTTTTTGAGGCAATCAGGGTTAAGTGACTTGCCCAGGGTCACAGTTTGCTTTATAACTTTCTTAAACACCTTTCATAAAATATTGCATTAAATGGAAGGTCCTTGGGAGCAGGTACCATTTCACTTTTGTGTTTACATCTCAGCATCTAGCACGCAGTATCTGGTACATAGCCAGCATTTAGTGAACGTTTGTCAATTAATTGAATTTGGATTGTAGCTACTAGATGATAAATTCCTCGAGGGCAAGGACTACCTCTTAGCTCTACTTTGCATCTCTCCCCATTGCCTAGGACCATCCTCTGCACTTACTCTACACAGCTACCTAAGTGATTTTCCTCAAGCACAATATGATCATGTCACTTCACTACTCAATAAACACCAGTGATTACCTCCAGGATCCACTGTAAACTCCTGGTAGGTATTTAAGTCTCTTCACAACTTAGCTGGTCCCTTCTTACCTGTCCAGGCTTGTTACACCCTTCTCTCCTCCATGATCCCAACCACATTTTCCTCCTTGCTGTTCCACACACATTACGTGCCATCTCCCATCTCTGTAACTTTATACAGGCACTCATACAGGCCTAAAACAAATATACTGTCTCCTTTCCTTCGCCTCTTTGAATCCCTTGGAATCAAGTACTACCTCCTACCTTAATATTTTCCTGATGCCCCTCAGTTGCTAGTTAGTGTCCTCCTTCCCCAAAACTACAGAGAATCCATTTTTGATACATTGTGTATATACTTATATATCTACACACTGACTCCTCAGTTAGAATGTAAGCTCTTCAAAGGCAAGAATTATCTCATTTTTGTCTTTAGATCACCAGTATTAAGTATTTCCATCACCTCCTCTGCCAGATCTCAAACTCAATATATTCTATATTCTAAGCTCTACATAGACACTTCTGCTGTGCACCTTTACTCACACTATGCTCTAGAATGCTCTCTCACCTCTCCTCCTTACACCTGTTAAATCTCTATTCACCCTTTAAAGTCCAATTCAAATGGCAGCCATCCATTAAGTCATTACTGATTCCAAGTAGGGATCCTGACTTATCCAAACTCCTCTCAGCTGGAGACCTCCTAGGCCATCGCTGTCTTCACCAGTTTCCATGGAATTTAATTTGAGGGGCTAGAATCCAACAGTGAAGCACTTTGTAAAACTTGAAGATACACATCTATATTCATATACATACTGATAAATCATTTCAGATCATTGGAACCCCCAAAAGGGCCAGAGTCTGAACTAATCGATCAGACTGTTTTGCTTTGCTCTAAAAATGCCCTTTCCTGTGTCAGCAACTTCAAAGACCAGATAAGGTTGACAAGGAGCATTCTTCTTATTTGTAACTACTAAAGGACAGGATGCCTGCAACCAGAATAGTGGGACTTCTCTTATCTTGGTATTCTAGGGACATATATTATACAGGGAAAAAAACAGGATTCCTGGGATTGCAATTTCCAACTGACACTACATTGTCAATTATCTTGTCAATTTGTATTTATAGCTTATTCAACTAAGAAACTTCCTTTCTCATGGTATAGTTAAACACATATGGAAACCATAAATCTGAGGAAAACAAACATCCTGACTTATGATTGTCCTTAAACATATTTAAGGCTGTTTATTCTTTTATCAGACAGAACTCATGTTTTGGCTCCATGAAAACACATATCTGCTAACTTTAAGGGAATAAACAATGTGAATTTATAATCACCTAGGTTGTTTGCCTCTTTTAACCAAACTTTCAGGTCAACAATACACATATACATGTTTATGTAGGCATATATGTATATAGAGTGTGTCCCAAAAGTCTTAAACTTTAATAGATTAAGACTTTGAGGCTATTCACTATACTGAGGTATGTATATAAAGCATCATTCATTATTGCTACTGTTGTTATAAATCATTAAGAGATTAATGGACACTTAACCTTCCTTAAAGGAGGTTTCGCATCCTTAAACTTTTCATATTGATGTCATATCCTTCACTAACTCTCTCTGTTCATAAATCAAGGTCCTGGTCCAATTTGTCAAGTCCTAGGTTAAGAACAGATGCTGCACATTATGCCCTTCACTTGGCTTTCCAAACCCTCCACTACTTGGCCCCAACCTGCTTTTTCAACCTAAACTCTAACTTCTTCCCTGCATGATCCCTCCACTCCTATCAAACTGGATCATCCATTGACCCTTAGCCAGGTCTTAAACTTTTCATTCCCACACCTTCACTTATGCATTCCTTTTGTTTTTTTGTTTGTTTTTTTGTTTTGCTTTTTGGAGGGCAGTTGGGGTTAAGTGACTTGCCCCAGGTCACATGGCTAGTTTTTGTGTTAAGTGTCTGAGGCTGGATTTCAACTGAGGTCCTCCTGACTCCAGGGCTGGTGCTCTAGTCACTGCACCACCTATCCGGCACCCACATTTATTGCATTCCTTCCAACTGCAATGCCTTCCTTTTCCCTCTCTGCCCATGAAATTTTGACCAGCCTTTAAATCCCAGATCTAATCTCATCTCTTCTATTAAATTTATCCTGACCATTCAAGCCAGCCAGAATTCAATTCAATTTAATAAGCCTTTATTAAGCACAGTGCCTGGTACATAGTAGGGGTTTAATAAATGCTAGCGATTGACCTTTTATGTGCCATACGCTATGTTAGCCATTGAACATATAAAGATTTTTTAAAAGTTGAAAGAGCTTACATTGTCCTAGAACAATGTGTTACAGATGGCTCATATTGACTTGGAAGGGCCAACTGTTAAATTTTCAATGGGAATATTTACATCTCAAGAAATCAACAAATGCCATAAATCAAGACTTTATAATTCTGTTGGTTTTCTATAATTAAGCAAGTAATGGAGAAAATGTTGCTAACACAGATTAAACTTAAAAGTATATCCTGTGTGCATTTACCCCAAAGGGCCAGTTGTTAAACATTTACCAGTAACAACAATCACTACATGTATACAATATGTACTCCTTCATCCAAACTCTGAAACATTTATTATCTGTACCATTGGATGAACTTTTGACTTACCTTTCAAGGAAATAGCACTCCACACCCCTTTCCAATTATCCCTATACTTTGCTGCCTTCACTATAGACATCAGTCCCACCACCCTCCCCTGCTCTCCCCACCCCAACTCTGGCCACCTGGGCCATTGGAACTTTGGACTCCATGTCGGTGGGGAGCTCCCTGGGCTCTACTAGATGATCTTTTGTAACCAGTCCTTGCTGCCTCTTCCCAGACATGTCTATATTTTAAAGTTGGCCTTATTCTCCTCCCAGTTTTCCAACTCCACTTTATGTTTTATCTTCCCCTCTTAAAAGGTAGACTCCTTAAGGGCAGTCGCTGTCTTATTTATTTGTATTTAAATCCCCAGTACTTCATACAATGCCTGGAACAAAGTAAGGGCTTAATAATGCTTAATCTACTGCTCACTTATCATTAATCACACACTTCTTTGTATCAGTTATAATCAACCTCAGTTATCCAATGCCCATTGTTTGTTTAATTAATTCATCATTTAGAAGTAAAACTTATCTATTATCTATGTCTCATTAAACTTGGTAACTATCTGCTATCTTGCCTTTATATGCCACATATAGTACTGTTTAACACATGATATTGGGACTCTCCAGAAAGAACATCTTTAAGTCTGAGAGTGTGCAGAGTTCCTGTAGGGGATAATGTAAAGGAATCTACAAGGGAGTCCTGCTTCCTTCCCTTTGCTCCCAAAGCACTGACACTGACTGCCCTCCCCTCTACTATTGGACAAGGAATTTAGGGAATTCTTTCACATGTATCTCTCCAACTGCATTGCTACATGGGAACAATCAAGTTTGTACTTTCTCTGCAAACCCCACAGCACTTAACCCAGAACCTTGCCACTAGTCAGCATTCTGCAAGTGTTTCTGGATTGAAGTACCATGCTGTTGTTTGTGATAGACTTTCCTTATCACTTTATCTCTCCTCCCTCCCATCTCTTTGCTCACTCTCTTCACAGGCTTCTTTCTATACACTTAGCTGCTTCTTTTGTTAATAACACCATGCAATCTTCCAAGCTGTCCCTGATGTTTGTGATTTTGTCTTCTTCCCATCCTCCTTAACCCTAATCTTGCCCTGCCCTATGCTCCCCTATCAATAGCAGTATCATCACTATTTGGTGCAGGAAAGATGGAGAAAGTGATATAGATACAAAGGTGCCCTAAGGGTTAAAAAATAATATGAAGAGCCCTGCTCACACCGGCCCCAATTCTGATCGCTGCTATTACACTGGCTGTGATGCCCAAGAGGGGGAAACAGCGACCACCGGACCGAGGAGAGTGGGGATGAGGAGAGTGGGAGCCCCGCTGGTCCACCCAGCCTCCTGGGCCCTCCCCCCATAGCCAATGGGAAGTTTGGTGGCCCTGATCCAGGCTTCCATAGAGGCCCCCAGGGCTTAAGGGGACCAGTGATTCCACCACTCCTGAGCTTCCCACTTCCTTTCTGGGGAGGATGCCCAATGAGAGGGGGCCCAGGACCAGACCTCGACCATACCTACATAGCCGTTAGGCCTATGAGGATCCAGAACCTAGGTGGGGAACAGGCTATGGGGACCATGCCAGAAATGGTCCTCCCAATGGGTGGAGAAACCTTGGAGGGGGCAGTAGTCACCATCCATCTAAGAATATCCCCTGGCCTAAGAACGCCCCTCAATTCAAGGATGGAGGGCAGGAAGGTGATAGAACAGATAAATCTAACTGCCCTGTTTGCAGACACTTCTCAAAGGGCCACTGTCGCTATGAGGATCTTTGTGCCTTCTACCACCCAGGAGTGAATGGACCTCCATTGTGAAACTGTGCCTTCCACCAGTCAGGCTCCAGTGGACCTTTTCTATCCTGGAAGCCCATTGCCCTGTTCTTTGTTGGCTTCTCTGAGGTGTTTCTGCCCAACACCTCTGGCCAAGGAAGGAGCCTGAGCCTGATCCTCTCTCTCCCCTACCTGGGGCTCTGCAAGGATGGGTGGGGGGAAGGAGTGTCAGAGGAGGTTTTTTAAAAAAATGTTTTATTGATACTTTTGGTTTTTATGCCACCATCACTTCCCAGTAATACCCTCCCCCAACCCTGTCTTGCAACAAAGAAAATCACTATCACAAACTATCAAATGGACCACATCTCACAGAGTATGCAGTTTTCCACATCTGGGAGTTTTGCAATCATTGATCTGCATCATCTACCTTTTTCTCTGTTGGGGGGATATTGTAATTTCAATGCTATATCCCTTTACTCTTCTTTCCCAATAAGTGACTTTCCCCTGATAAGTTGTAATGGAAACCTAATTGGTGCTGTTCACCCACAATTTGCCCCCTTTAAGTATTACTTGTGGTTCTTGTGAGCCCTGGATAGTTTTGAAAAAGGATGCCATCTTGATTCCATTTTTGTCTGTTAGTGGTGCCCTCCAACCTCTTCTTCACCTTCAGCAATAGAAGAGCTGAGAAATGCCCTTTAGCAAGATACCCTGTGGTTCACCTGATTTCCCCCTCCCCCCAAGTCATTCTGAGTGTGAAATAGAGAGTGGTCCCTTAACTTTTTCCCAACTTTTGCTCCCCTCCTTCCCCTTTCCCTACCTCTTATCAGTTGGATTCTGTGAATCTCCACCCAGTATAGATCTCTGGGCAATGAAATTCCCCTTTCTCATTGGGTGGAACTTAGATGATACTACTGCCTTCTACCTTTTTCCTTACCTTTACCCCAGTATAGGTTTTCTATGAAAACAGATTAAGTTTTATGAGTAGGACCTGGAGAAAGATTAGGGAATGTGGGAAAAGGGAGGGACTGGAGCCATGGCTGGTTGAAGAGTCTTTGTTTTAGCTTTTTTTAAAAGTAATAAGCTCAGAGGAAACATTCAAAAAAATAAATAATAATATGAAGAGTTGCTTTTCCAGTACTTTGTGAAGTCCCTAGTTTATTCTCTAACCTGAAGGTGCCCTAAAGTCTCTTCCCTTATCTTGAAATACCATAAAACTTCCCCCTTGGGGGTGGCTAGGTGGTGCAGTGAACGGAGCACGGCCCTAAAGTCAGGAGGACCTGAGTTCAAATCCTGACTCCAGGGCTGGTGCTCTATTCATGGAGCCACTTAGCTGCCCCTCCCAATCCCTCTTAATTCAAGTACCTTCCCTCTGTTCCTATCTAACCCGGTATACAGTTTGTTTTGCATAGTTGTTTGCATATTGTCTCTCCCTTAGACTGTGAGCTCCCTGAAGGCAGGAATTGTCTTCTGCCTGTCTTTGTGTCCCTAGTGCTTAGTGCTGTGCCTAGTACAACAGAGCTTAATGAATGCTTATTGACTTACTGGCTAAGCTATATCACACTAACCTGTTCTACATACAGTATAGTTTTCCATTATCAGATAAATAAATAAACAAATAAAGGAAATTCTCTGTAGATATGATGCATAACCAACCATGTTTATAGCAACATTCTTCACTGTACTGAAGGTGCTCCTTGATGCTAAACTGGCCCTTGGCCACCAAAGGCGCAAATCTCTCTGCAAAGGCTAATGAAGGACTTAAATGCCTTAATAAAGAAGCTTAAAAAAAAAAAAAAACAGCTGAAAAGAAAGAGGACTCTGCAGATAGGAAAGCAAACATGTTTATTCAAGAAGAAAAAAGTTGGGGGAGGGAAGGTTCTGCTCCAAACCCACTCAAGAAATTATCAAAAAATAACTCATGTTGCCCCCCTCCCCTGCCCAAAAATACAACTCTTGAGAATTTGCCAAGGTTAATGAGGCCTGTGGTTATCTGCTGAGTAAGTGCTGGTCATGCAAGTTAAAGCTGCCTGGAGGCAGATTCAATTTATAGGTCCAATTTTTCTAAGAGTCAAAAGAAAGAAGAAAAAAGAAAAGAAAAATGTTTGCAAAAGAACGGGAATCAATCTGCAGCCCTGAGCAAGAAAATGGAAACCAGGTGATGCAATCTTGGGTAAGACAAGGAAGTGAAAGTAAAGCCTCCCCTGAAAGGACTACTAGAATGGACCCTCAATTTAATGAACTTTAAAGTATGCAACTTATTCAATAAGTCCCTTCATTTCTTCTCTCCTTCTCTTCCCCTTTTAACGTTCAGTTCAGTTCAATTTAGCAAGTATTAATAACCACTTTCTGTGTGCTCGGGCTTGGGATACAAAGACCAAAAAGTGAAAGTGGAAATAAATGCTCTCTGGGTATTTATTATGTGTCAACTGTAAAAAGACAAAAACAAAAGGCAGATGACTTGAGTTGCTGAATTGCTGGACTTTAAGTGAATAAAATCTGAATTTGAATCCAGTTTCTGACACTCACTACCTGTGAGAACCTGGGAAAATCTCTTATCTTCTTTCAGCCTCTGTTTCCCCACCTATAAAATGGCCATAATGATATGGCCTACTTCTCAGGATTATTGTGGGAATAAAATCAGATAACATGTGTAAGGTGTTTTACAAACTTGAAAGTGCTGTATAAATTTAAGCTGTCATTATAAAAGAGAACTTTTTCAAAATACAACTTCCTCTTCTCCAGCCCTCACCCCCATCCCCCATGATGCCATACATTGCTAGCTTCACTGATACTCAGTTCTCCACTAGCTCTCTCGAGGCACAGAGAAGTCTGTACCCCCAAGTAAACAAGTATCTGAGCTGCGAAGGATTTCTTTTTCTTGACAGGATGGTTTCCACAGAAGCCATCACACTCACAACACACAGATTTACAAATATATACACACTGGACAGAGGTACTTTAAATAAAATGTAGCAATGTCTCTCAATTGTCAAGAGTTGTTTGGCCCATTTTATTTCTTCCTCAGAATCAATACTGCCCATTCTCAGAGCATGCTCCCTGTCTCATTAAGTTTATCAACAACACTCAATGATGCTTAGTCTTTTGCAGTTGTTTACTGACTGGATTTCAGTCCATCTTGTCCATAGCCCATCAAACCTTTGGGCCATGACAGGAGACTATATTTTATCTGCAAGGCATTTGGAGATTCCCTGCCTCGGTTTGGTCCTGCCCGATATTATTCTAAACACACATCTCCCAAGGCTTACTACATCCCCTCCCTCCTCTTCCCGCCCCTTCTGGCTTTTAGGATCGGTACACAGATTTTAAGAATCATTCATAATCTACACTGATGTTTCATCTTACTCTTTTTGTACCACATTTTTGTTGACAGAGACTGGTGTGTTCTCCATTCTTCCTGACAGTGATGTATAAACAGCCCTATTTCCACTGAGACTGAAGGGCTAATGTTGACAGGGACTGAAAACAATTTCAAAGTGCAGGATTGAGTCTCATTTGGAGGGGATATAAGACGACTTTCAAGTCCTAACTGGACCTCTCTAGCACATCACCTGCTACTGCAGGCCCATTAGGGAAATTCTGTATCTAGACTGCAGACCACAACTAAGTGGTCCCACTAAGTGGAGCACACTAAGTGACCGGGTTAGTACCCAAGGTTTTGTTGAAAAGAACCCAGACTTTGGCCTCAGGGAATCCTCACCTCCACCCCAGAGGACCTGGGCTTCTGTGTTTTCATTAACATTATACTTGTTATCAAAAAAGGTGCCAAGCCCTGATAAACAAAGAATGCTCTCAGCTGGTTTGGGTGGGTAATTTGATCCTCAGACATAATACTGGTCAGCATGTTTTATTTTTCTGCAGGATAGACATTTATTTTGCTTTAAAGAGCCCCAGTCATCTCTTGGCAAATTCAAAAAACATTCCAACTTACTATGTTTTCTTTTACTTGTGGTTTATTTTTGTTTGTTTCCCAGAGAAATAAACAGGAAATATCTGGGTTCCTTCTTAAGCCTTCAGGTCCCCCTGCCCATTATTCTCCTCAATCCCTAAGAGTGATAGCCAGGCAATTCCAGCCATCTGGCAATGCAGAATCATAAAGGTGAAAGGAATCACAGAGATCTCCTAGTCCAACCATCTCATCTTACAGATGTGGAAACGAGAGACTAGAGGACAGTCTCCAAACAAAACAGGTAGAACAAGATAAGAGGAATGGAGGACAAGTCATTTAATTTATGTGAGTCTCAGTTTCCTTGTCTCTTAGAAAACAGAGATTAAAAATTCCCGTCCTGTCTACTTCACAAATTTGTTGTATACATTAAACCAAATTCTATTATGTTTATCAATTTCTTTATAAAATATAAACTACCACATAAATGGTGGCAGTAATGGTAGTAATAGTAGCAAATTGCCATTAAATGTCTAGGAAAACTTAGGAGCAGGAAGGGAAAAGCCCTTGGAAAACTATGGTAGTTGGAAAAGTTAATTTTTGATGCCTTCCTATCTCCTTTTGTGGATCCTTCTCAGGTAAAAACAATAATAAGAAAAACAAAAACTAACAGTTATACAAAGCTTTAGTTTTTGCAAAGTACTATATATATATGGGGAAGATCAAATGATGTGTGTGTGTGTATATATATATATATATATATATATATATATACATCATTTGATTTTCCCCACAGCCCTGGGAAATAGAAATTACTATTTTCCCCATTTTACAGATAAGAAAACTTAGGCTGAGAAGTTATATGACTTGCCCAAGTCACCCAGGTAGTATCAGAATTTGAACTCAGATCTTCCTGACTCCAAATCAGTGTTCTCTATCCATGGTGGTACCTAAGCCTTCAAATGCTCTTACCCATCCCTCAAATAAATGAAAAGCCTATTTAGGCTATCCTCTAGTTGCCCAACCACTACCACTCATTCCAGTGCTCTCAAAATGTTAAATACAATAAAATTGGGGCAGCTAGATGGCGCAGTGAATAAGAGCGCCGGCCCTGGAGTCAGGAGGACCTGAATTCAAATCCAGCCTCAGACACTTGACACACTTACTAGCCATGTGACCTTGGGCAAGTCACTTAACCCCAATTGTCCCCCAAAAAGAAAAAGCTAAAAAAAAACAACCAAAAAAATGATACAATAAAATTACTTCTCTTACCCTCTAACAAAACTCCTGATACCTCAGTGGTAATCTCAGCTAGGCATCAGGAGAAAATCTCATTAAAATAATCCATACTGATGAAAAATACTTCAGATAAAGATATGATGGCCCTGACTCCAGACTGAAGCACATTTTTTTCTTTATTTTTCTGGGTCTGGTTATTTGGCTTTCAGTTTGAGGTTTTTTTCCTGGGTTTTGGGGGGTTTGTTTTTTTTGTTTTTTTGCAACATGGCTAATATTGAAATATGCTTTGCATGACTTCATATATATATAATGGGTATAGTATTTCTTGTCTTCTCAATGAGGAGGGAGAGGTAGAGGAAGGGAAAGAATTTGGAATTGAAATTTTTTTTTAATTAAATCTATGCTGAGGTATAAATGACTAATAATCCCCCTTGATTCTTCCTGAGGTAAGTACATTTTAAAAGTGTATAACTTATTGTTCAAATGAACTCCAGATTGGTGGGATTTCAGAGAGAATGGCAATTCTATTTGCGACAAGGAGACTTTTCTCCAGTCATCTGAAATAAAACTACATAGGCAGGTCCCTATTCCACTGGTACATAAGAACAGTCCCAGTGTGCAGCCCTCAGAGTTAGATGAAAAAGGGGAACTCCAGGTAAGCACAGATAACAGCCTTTGAGATGAAGGGAAAGAGCTCACATTGACAAAGCAAAATAGCAGTGTCAGCTACAAGCTAAAGGATGATATTTGGTCTTTTTTGCCACACCTACATACACACACAAATAGCAGTGCTATCAATGCCCTATCATCTCCGAACTTAGGAAACAATAATATATATTGCCTAGGTTATATTCATGTATTTTATGATATCTATATATAGAAATATCATGCAGTTAGTATTAATCAACAAACAGCAAATGAGTAGATTGTACTTGTATTAATGCTTCAGTTGTCAACCTAATAGTTTATATGTTGACATAACAAAGTGAGGTCTCTGTTTAAACTGAGTTTACTTGCCATTTTGTATTTGTCTGTTTATCTAGTAGAGTGGCCATATTGGAAGGAGCATCAGACCTGGAGTTGGATGAGATCTGGGTTTAAACAAGCCACTTAACTGTTTTGAGACATGGTGTATAAAATGGGAATAAAAATGTCTGCACTACCTACCTCTTAGAATTTTCATAAGGATTAAATTAAATAATGTAAACAAAGCATTTTGTGGCTTTAAAAGCATTATGTAAATATTAATTATTATTATGTTCCATAGCAATTTTGGAAGGAATTGGCTGATTTTCATGAAATTTTATATGCTACTAGTGGCATTCATTCAGCTTGCCATCTTGAAACAAAATGGAGTTTCATAAAAATTTTCAAATGTGTATATCTTCAATGATTTTTAATGTGTTTCAAAGTCATTAGGTATATCAGTAAAGTTTAAAGTAATTACAACATGTAAGTGAAGATATAGTTCACAGAATCATCCATTTAACTGTCCTAATTGTGTCTTTTTCACAAAACAAAGGGGTATGATTTTAAAACATTAGGCTTGCAAATAAAGGATTAAACCTGCTACCTTGACAGGCTAACAACTCTAATGAAGATAACCACCATAAGTTAAATAAATGAACCATTATGTTGAAAACAAAAATGTCAAAACAGAAATAACCTACTATTTTGAAGATTATTGATGGAGATAAGCCAAGTCATGGATATCATCATTATAATTTATCTTGTAACTTTTCATAATATTGTGCTAAAACCTGTAAAAAGTAAAGCAAGTTAGTAAACATGGTACCTATAAAGAACTTCATGTTTTTCCACCCAAAACACCTGACAAATGCCAGTTTATTTTCTCCCATTTCGGAAGCTTTTCTCCACAAATTATTCCCCAAATCACTATTGGTGGATATTTGATAGCCCCAGCAGAGTGAACTCCTCTAATTCCAGAAACCCTCCAACCATGACCAGAAAGGGGTCCGATTCTTGCTCCATCCAACTTAACAGCCATGGCCCTTTCTCTTATCTGGCACCTACTCAGAAATTCTCCTGTTTCTCCCCCTGCTTCTCTAGATCAAACTTTGAGAGACAGAATCCTCAAGACACTTGCTTTTTTTTACCTATCTATTCCAAGTTAAAACGTTTGACTGGGAGGGAAATAGGAAAGCATTAAGTATCTGTTCCCCACCACTAATTCCATCAAAGATTTCTCATTATTCATGGCTGGCAGTTTAATTTTCTTCTTTCTCCTCTCCTGAACAGCTATGCTCTTAATTATTGACCTTCTCATCTTCCTAACACCACCACTTTTCCCTGTATTAGCTCTTCTCAAGATCTACCTGCCATGTTATCTATATTGTTGCTCAACTGGGAATAGAAAGGCTCTCTTGAAGTTTCTTGCCCTCTAATACTTACCTGAAAAATTTTGTGCATTAGACTCCCAGAGCTGAGAGGCTCAACCATACAAAGAATCTGAGGACAGCTTGAATCTTTAGGCACTGTGGTTACTGAAATCAAACTTGATAAGTCATGGGTTCAGTTATTTTCCTTCTGGCCTTATGTCAGGGCTGCTGGCTCAAGGATAGACTTAAGAACCTCCATAGATAGATACTGGGCTAGAAGACAGGATCAACATAAAGAATGCAAATAAATTTAGGAAGACTTGTATTCTGAAAAGGGCTTGACTCAGGCCATTCCCCTGGTACTTGAGGTTCAAGATTAGAACAAATTGAGATGGTAGGAGATGATTCAACAGTTAACAAAAGAAGTTTACTTAGCCAAAGCAGAAGATATCCACCAAGGACAGGCACTGGGGACATCACAAGTTGATTCAGATGAGCAAAGATCCCTTGATTGAATTGCCCATAGATTTCCCCCAGTCAAGCATAAGAGAACACCTCAAGTTTCTTATGACTATTTGTACTCAGGTGACTAAGAAGTGATGTCAACAGTATGAGCCACTAGTTTCCTGCAGATGGTTGCAAGATCTTGCATGATGAACAGTGAATACAATGTTCACAATGCTGTAAAGAAAACAGTATTAAAAGATGTGTGAACTCTGACTTTGGAAGTCTAGTGCTTGTTATATGGGAATTTAAGATCTTCCCTGCCCTTTGATAGGCTTAAGTGACTCTGGAGAACCTTCCCAGATTTGAAAATATACTCTGCCCCCTAATAGGCTGAACGTGGTCATATGGAGCCTGTGGCGGGAGGCTTGTTTTTCAGGAATGCCCACACGCTGGTGCTGTGTGATTGGGCAGTGGGTCAAGAGGGTTGTGACATTCTCTGAGTCAGGAGAAGGCTATGTATACCCTGATGTGAGATTTTGTTTTGGGGCCCACTTTAAGAAGAGTTGTGTGATTTGACCAGACGAGATTTTGGGCAGCCGTTGAGCCCCCTGGCTTTGAAAACCCAAATATTGATGCTTCCCTCTCTGGTAACTGACTAGGTATGGATGTAATGGTCAAGACGGTTGGAAGCCTGTCTGCTGATGTTTCTCTGTATTTGTTGTCTGCTTGTAATCTCTGTATTCTCTGAAGTTCAGGGTGCTGACTTTTTTCCCCTGAACTAGGTAAATGATATATGTTTGATTGATTAAAATAAGCTTGTTAACCCATTTTGAGTTGCTTTCCTTTAGAAAAGCAGATCTAAGAACCTGTGTTGGCAGCCACCCTGGGTATGCTGGGGTGCTTGCTGCTACAGTGCTGAAGAATGCCTAACTACACCCTCTTAGCAGAGGGATAGTGGACTTAGGGTATAGAATGATACACATATTGTTAGACATGACCAATGTGCTGGTTTGTTTTACTTACCTGTATTCTTTGTTACAAGGAAGGGTTCTACTTCTACACTGGAGGGGGAGGAGACAATGTACCCTTATACTATAGAACCTCCAAACTAACTAAAATTCCATCAATTAATCATGATAACTAACATTTATATAGTGTTTTAAGTTTGCAATGTGCTTTGCATATATTATCTCACTTGATCCTCACAACAACCCTGTGAGGTAGGTATTATTACTTTACCTATTTCACACATGAGAAAACTGAGGCTGAGAGAGATGGCCACATTGCTTTCTGAGTGTCTGAAGCAGGGTTTGAACTCAAGTCTTCCTGACTCCACATGCAGCATTTATCTACCATATCACCTAGATGCCTAATCAGGAATGTGTTTGGACTACTGGTTTGCTCATTGTCAAATGACAAGAATGGTAATTTTTATGTACCAGTAAAGTCTTTTTTTTTTAAAAAAAAGACCCTCCATAGACCATGTCCCTACAAGTGTGAATGAGCTAATAAGAATTTCCTAGGGAATTATCCATTGTTACTCTGTCCCACCAAATATAAATATATTATAAAGATAGGTCACCACTGCAAGTGTCCACCATTACCCTCTTGGGTAGTATCACCTTAGCAAAGAATCTAGTTTGAAAAATCAATTTGTTTAAGTCACTGAACCTTAGTCTAATATTTAACCTGACTCTAGCAAAATTTGACTATATGAACAACACCTTTTGTAAGAGGTGTAAAATATTCAGTTATCTACAATCCATTCCTTCTTAGTTATAAAGTGTCCAAATCTAAACCCCAAGCAGAAGTCTCTTGACAATGAAGGCAATTTTCTAAGCCTTGGAGTAAGCCCAAGAATAAGATATTTCCTTGAGAAATTAATAGAAGATTCCAAACAAGACACATTTAACTGATTGTGATAATTCCAGTATAACTCATGAAGCTTAAACAGGTTAGATACAGACATAGGCACACATTCAGGAGGTTTATCCAATGAACCTGACATTCACCCATGAGGGAGAAAGAGAGCAGAATGCTGGAAACACCTGACTTAATACTACATACACTCTAGCAATGTAATTAATCTTTGGGATGGTGACTTTGCCCAAATGAGGTTCATAAACATGCAGCACAAAATTAAGATAGCAGACTGAGGCTTCAGCACAGGGGCTTCTCCTGCCTCAGTAGCAGCATCTTGCTATTAAAAACAAACCACTATAGTATCTTTGCCAAGAAAATCCCAAATGGGATCACAGAGTCTGATACCACTGAAACAACTCAACAACAACTAAAACAGGCATTTCTGGGAGACTGAAGTACTGATAAGGAGTCAACGATGTTACCTGAAACTCCACAGAGAAACAAAGTGACCATGACAAGTACTTTCAAAAGAGCCCAGTGATAATCTTACCCATTTCTGGGCTGTGTTTGATATTTACCACAAATAACAATGGGAACACATATATTCCTCAACTTCTCTTAGGAAGAGGACCCTTACGCTTCCAGTGCAACTTCCATCTGTAACTTCTGCAAAATATAGTGAACTTCTGTCATTTTTATTATTATATTATATGTATTTATATAATGTTATGTTATATAACTACATAATATGATATATAATACAAATTAAATAACATAAATGAAAATCATACAATTTTATGACATAAATCTAGGATTAGAAGAAAAATCAGAGGTCACCTGATTCAATTCCTTCATTTTCTATATGAGGAAACTAAGGCCCAGGAAGATAAGTGATTTGCCCAAGGACACAAAGGTAAGTAAATGACAGAGGTGGGGTTTGACCCTGGGTCCTCTGACCAGAGAGCCAGCATTCTTTCCACTGTAACATTCTGCCTTCTTTTTGTTGTTATTGTTCAGTCTTTTCATTCGTGTACAACTCTTTATGACCCCATTTGGGGTTTTCTTGGTAAAGATACTGGAGTGGTTTGCCATTTCCCTCTCCAGCTCATTTTACAGATAAGGAAACTGAAGTAAACAGAGTTAAATGACTTGCCCAGGGTCCCATAGCTAGTAAGTTTCTGAGGCTAGATTTGAACTCATAAAGATGAGTCTTCCTGACTCCAGGCCCTGAACTCAGTCTACTGTACTACCTAGCTGCCCCCACTGCCTTCTTTAAGGTTTGCTTAAGGTTACAAAGTGCTTTCTTCTACTTTAAGACTTGCAAAAGACTTTTTTTTCTCAAAAGTTCTATGGAGGTAAGTAATGTAAGACATAATATTAGATTTTATAGATGAGGAAACTAGTCTCACAGAGGAAAAATGTCTTGCTCAGAGTCACAGCTAGTAAGTGATACAGTCAAAATCCAAATCCATGTCTCCTCACTTTAAGACTAGCATGCTGCCTTTAATGTACATTCATGTAACTTCCACGCACCAGTTCTATTTCTTTCTGAAGCAATCCAAACTGTCACAAAGATCACAGAACAGACAGGAAGTCTATTGCTCTTTGGGCATAATAGGACTTTAGATATCTGAAGACAGTTTCCCCTCTTAGTCTTCTCTTCCCCTTACTAAATTCCACAAATTCTTTTGAACACAATTTCTAGACTCCTTGCCATTCTGTTTGTATTCTCTGAAGATGCAGCGGCACATTTTCTAGGCCTATCCTGAGATGTGAAAACACTCTTAGAAGGTTACTTACAGCTCATTTTCTTCCTTATTTCTATTCCATATTCTTTTAGTAAGTCATGAAGTCTCCAGGAGTAGCCACTTGTAATGTAATACCAAGCAAAGGCAACTTCCCAGGTTCAAAATACCA
>NW_027185616.1:0-28881 GCF_028583685.1 Petaurus breviceps papuanus | reverse complement strand
AAATCTACGTCACCAGCTCCTCCCAGTCAGGACTTTCTTTTCACATCAAAAAGTCCATCCCACAGGTGGGATTAACAAGCTCTGGGTTTTAATACAATCAATTTGAAAACCAAGCCAATACAGGGGAATCTTTAATTGCCATTACTATCACACCACTATATACAGAGTTTTATAGACTATAATGCTTGAGAGCAGAGACATTTTTGTTTTTGTCTTTGGTATCTCCAGAACCTAGCACATCAGCACAAAGGCAACATGGGATAGTAGGTGAAGGGAGAGCCTCAGAGTCAAGAAGATTTGTATTCAAGTCTTGTCTTTGACTTATTCTGGCCGCATGAACCTGATCTCTCAATACCCCTACACAACTGTCTAAAACGATGTCGCAAACAGTTGCCCATCTGTATTGGTAGAGGAAGTTCATTCAGTGGGAATTCCTCTATAACAATTAAGTTGTATATCTGGACCAAAAGAAAAAATCCTCATTCCCTTTTACATAGTAGGCACTTACTGTCTATTAAACTGAAATAGGTGTTATAGGAGGTTACAAGGCAAGTAAGAATGGTACTAAGCTGGATGGGCAGAGTTGTCATCATGCTCTCTTACCAGCCCCCACCCTTATGCATGGTGTCATTACTTCCCAAATATTCTCAGTGGGCAATGACTTCTCTATGGCCACTGTCTCAGCTCCTCCCCTAAGGCATGGCTCAGTTTTTCTTTTAAGTTAGTTTGAAGAAGAAAAAGCAAATGATGGGAAGACTAAGTGGTTAAGACTCACCTCTCATACTAACCTACTTCAGTGTAGCTTCCCCTAACACAAAGCTGCTAATCGATTGGACTAGAAAAATCTGGGTTTAAGTTTCTCTCTTTGTTCTGGGAAGATGAAGAATTGGATCAATAATTCCCTTGGCTACAGCCCTGAGCCCCTAGCCCAGAAAACTGCTCTGGTCAATATATATTGTCATTATATTTCTCTAATCTCTTCCCAGGCATTCCATTCCCACAATGCCTCTCTTTGCTACATTTGAATAATGAAACATTTCGATCAGTAATGCAATGGTTAAGCACAATTCCTCTTAAAAACCAACTTTAAAGATAAGATGAATAGAAAGACAGAAATAAAATTTAATGAGACAGAAGTAAGTTTTGGAAACTGACACATGTTCTCCCAAGAAAGAAGCAGAAGGGGAAGAGACACATAGAGGAAGAAATTACCAGCCTTGAGTCTGTGTCTCTGAGTGAGGTCAGAAAAAAAGGATCCCCCCAGACAGCCTTATGGGACTGGAGGTCTACATTGGCAACCTCCTCATTGCACAGCCCTGATCCCTCAGCTTACCCTCCCAGTATTCTGCCTCCCTGCTTATCAAGCCACCGTCTCTAGAATGCCTTCTTCGCTGCAGTTTACTGGGGATTATTGGTCATTCACGTGGACAGTCCTGTTACACAAGGGAAACAGAAGATATGATCTGCTTTCTAGTTGCCTACCGCCTAGTAGGGAAGACAGAGTGCACACACATGAAACAATTGGAGAAGACTTGTGTGAAGTAACATATTCAGACATGCTTCCCTTTCTTCCCTTCAACTTAGCTGGTTTTCAGTACTTTCTAAAGAGACAGGAACTGGTCACTATAATACGTTCAAATAACATTACAAAGTCAGAGCATATCCTCTTTATTTTCTCCAGAAAGACACCATTGTTTTTGTTTTTTTGCTTTTTGGAGGGCAATTGGGGTTAAGTGACTTGCCCAAGGTCACACGGCTAGTTTGTGTGTGTGTGTGTGTGTGTGTGTGTGTGTGTTAAGTGTCTGAGGCCGGATCCAAACCCAGGTCCTGAAAGACACCATTGTTGATCTTCTATATTAGTGGTTTAAAAGAAAGAGACCAGATGAGACAGGAGAAGGAATTTGGGTGGTTAGGTATTTCTCCTTATAATAAATGTGGTGCAGTGGATAGAATTCTGGACTTAGAGCCAGGAAGACCTGAGTTCAAATCCTACCTCAAATATCTACTTGGCTGTGCTGAACCTGGGCAAGTCACTTAACCTTTCTAAGCCTTAGTTTCCTCATCTGCAAAATGGGGATAATAATAGCACTTGTCTCACATGGGTTGTTGTGAAGATCAAGTAAGACAACATATGTAAAATCCCTTAAAGTATTGCACAAATGTTAGCTATTATTATAACCATAAGTAAATTATTTTATGGGATATAGTCATTGATGAAGAATGACATGTATGAAACCAAAAAAGGAAAGATACTTGTGAAAAATATGGCAAGGATCAAAACTTCTGATCCTTACCTTTTTCAACAGTTTTTTTTAGCTCAATTCCCCAAGCAATCCTTTGAGATAAATCACACTATAGATGCCAATATGCCAGTAGATGCAAAGGGGATTTCTTCACCAGAATTTCTCTACACCAATGGAATCACAGATTCACAAAAAAATAATAATAATAATAATCAACTTCAGTCCAGACCCATGAATTCTGAATTAATGATAGAACTGTAAGGTCATCCTCCCATCTCCCACCGCCCACTCTTTCCCCAGCGGTCCCTCACGCCTGGGATACCCCCAGCCTCACCTCTACTCTTAGCAACCCTCGCTTCCTGCGGTGCTCAGAACACTAAGAACACTTGGAAGCCTTTCCTGATTCTCCCAGTTGTTAGGACCTTCACCCTCTTCAAATGTCTTTGTAAGTTCTGCCAAAGAGAAATAACTCCAGCCACTTGGTGTTACTTGCTAACAATAAGGAAGCCCACGGGCTAGGCAATATTTGAGGTTATTTCCTCTTAGGAGAACTTGTTATCTAGTTGGTAGCCAGGATTCATATTTATATTTACTTCTCCATGTACATGTTGTATTCCTCAGGAAAATATAAATTCACTGGAGTCAGAGAGTATTTCATTTTTTGTTCTTTTATCATCCGTTCCTAGCAGTGCCTTACCCAGCATAGGCACTTAATATTTATTGAATTGAGTTAGTGGCATATAAATTAGCAAAGTTTTATGGGATTTGCCTTTTAAATGTTTTGTTATTCTCTGGGTGTTTTTAATTCTAGGACAAAGCTAACACAGCATTATCAACTTGGACTTTGCCCAGCCTCCGATAAAAAAGGGGGGAGATGGAAGTGCCAGATCCAGCACCGTCCCTGCGTCTCAGCTCTCACGACATGGAGGTGCCCAGATGCCTTGCTTTTCTACTTATCGTACTGAGCCATGCTGCCTGCCATCCTGTCCCCAGGACAAAGGGAAGCTATAACAAGTTGCTCGTGATTTCCTTCGATGGGTTTCGCTGGAACTATGATCAAGATGTTGACACCCCTAACATGGATCGCCTTGTAAGGGAGGGAGTGAAGGCTAAGTATCTCACTCCACCATTTGTCACCATGACGTCTCCATCCCATTTCACCACCATCACTGGTAAGTTCTGATCCTTCAGCCAGAGGGGAGGTTTTTTAAGTAAATGAAACCACAAGGCCCATGTTAACATTGTCCTTCCTGATTTTCAGTCATTTTTCAGTCATGTCCAACTCTTTGTACCCCATTTGGGGTTTTCTTGATAACGATATTAGAGAGGTTTGCCATTTCCTTCTCCAGCTCATTTTATAGATGAGGAAATAGGTGACTTGCCCAGGGTCACACAGCTAGGAAGTGCCTCAGACCTGATTTGAACTCAGGAGAATAGTCTTGCTTGACTCCAGGCCTGGCACGCTATCCATTTCACCACATAGCTGCCCTATCCTTGCTGATACATGCATCTAATTCCCAAAAGACTGTAGTACTAGAAGACTATGATAGCCTGCTCATCCCAGAAATATGATTACAGTTTAATTGAATATTTACCCTGGTAGGTGTGGGATGGAAGTGTTGTCCCTGATACTCAACTTGTATGTGTCACTGCACTGTGAGGGATGCATAAAGAAGAGTTTGTAGTTCATAGGATCATAGACTTAGAATAAGAAGGAGCTTTAGCAGCCAATCCTCTCAATTTACAGATGGGGGGGGGCGGGGTAGGTGGTGCAGTGAATAGAGCACCGGCCCTGGAGTCAGAACCTGAGTTCAAATCTAACCTCAGACACTTATCACAAAACTAGCCATGTGACCTTGGGCAAGTCACTTAACCCCAATTGCCCTACCTTCCCCCCTCCAAAAAGCAAAAAAAAAAAAAAACAAGAAATTTACAGAAGAGGAAAATGAGGACTAGTGAAGTAAGTTACCAAAGGTCACATAAGTACTTTCAGAAGTGAAACCAGAACCCAGGTCTTCTGACTCTAGACCCAGTGTCCTTTCCGTTATAGCACACAAATTCCTTATCTATCTAAGTCTGACACATTACTGCTATTGAACTAGCCTTATTTCTGCTCATGTGGCTAACACTCTAGTTCAGGCCCTCACCATCTCTCTTCTGGACTACAGTGAGAGCCTTCTAACTGCTCTCTTTGCCTCTAGTTTCATCTCCACCAAAGTAGCCTTCATACAACGGCCAAAATAATCTTGCTGAGACAGATGTGACCGTGTCACTCCTGTGCTCAAAAGTCTTGTGTGGCTCCTTACTATTTCTAAGGTAAAATATAAGTTTCTTGGCACAGTATTTAAGGGCTTCTGCCATCTGGAGTCATCTTCCCTTTTCAGGTTTCTCTCATTTTACTTCTGTGGCTTCATACACTAAACTGCTCCCTACACTCATCAGCTCATCTCCTGCCTCCATGCATTTGCACAGATCATCTTCCATGCCTGGAATACACACCCTCCTCAAGTCGCCTTCTCTCAATACTCATCTTTTCTTCAAGGGTCAGCTCAAGTGCCACTACCTTCAAGAAGGATTCCCTGATGACCTCAGTAGTTAATCTCTCTTCCCTCAAACTGCACAGTATGTACTCATATGTGTGCATATTATATCACACATAATCCTATCAGTAAAAGATAAGCTCCTTGAAGGCAGGGATAGTTTTGTTTTTTATCTTCATATCCCTTGCATTTAGAGCACTGGCCCTGGAGTCAGGAGGACATGAGTTCCAATTTGACCTCAGACACTTGACACTTACTAGCTGGGTGACCTTGGGCAAGTCACTTAACATCAACTGCCCTGCCTTCCCCCCTCAAAAAAGAAATGACGGTTGAGGCCATTAAAAATAGCTGACAATAGCTAACATTTATATAGCACATACTATGTGCCAAATGTTGTGCTAAGCGCTTTACAAATATTATCTCATTTTGATCCTCATAACACTGGGAAGTAGGTGCTATTATTATCCTCTTTTTACAGATGAGGAAACTGAGGCAAGCAGGGGTTAAGTGACTTGCCTAGGGTCACATAGCTAGTAAGTGTCTGGGGCCAGATTTGCATTCAGGTCTTCCTGACTCAAGGTCCAGCATTATTTCCACCATACCACCTAGCACCTAGCATAGTGCCTTAATAAAGCACTTTATTTAAAAGTTTATTAAGCTGAATTTAATCTAAGGAATCTTTGGGGAACATGAAGACATACCCTAAGCCAAAATGTTGGGAAGAGACCCACGTACAATCGAATAGAAGACATTAATGAAGCTAAGGGCGTTTTTGCACTGGAGACTGGCTGCCTCAGGCAGATACACAGGCCTTTGAGCTGTTCTTTAAAAAATAAAAAACAAATACAATCTTTATCCCTGGATAAGCTGCGTATCTCCATAAAAAGACCTAGAAGAAGCAGAAAGGCAATGTTACAAGAAGTTTTCCTCCAGGAATTAGAAAAGAGTAATCAGAGGAGATACTGACCTCCAGAGGAGATTATTGTCTGAAGAAGTGTGCAGGGGAGCCATTTATGAAGCCAAGGTAATATCTGTTGAGCCAGTCTTCTTTAAGTGAAGTTTTCTGGGAAGGAAATGAAGTACTTTTCAATGTTACATCAAGTCTTTCAAGTTTTCAGGTAGCTATTTGCACATCGAAGCAGTAACTTGCTAAAAAGCTCTTTCATAGAGAGAAAATTAATGCTATTTCCCAAAGGGTTGAACTTAGGATCAAGTAGAAAATGACACCTGCAGAGAATCTGGATGTCTGAGGAAAGAATGTGCTAGGTGCTGACATTAAATAGTAAGCTTGCCTTTTAGTTCCATCCCCTGAAATTTTTCATTGAGAAGAAAAACAGTACATAGCAAAGAAAAATTAAGAATTTGCCCAAATGGAAAGAAATACCTACTGTTCCTCTAACCCCAAACAGTCTTTGGTTTAAATGAAGGGAAGGCCTAAGAAGAGGCAGCATGGCATAGAGGAAAGGGAACTAGTCTTGGCAGAAAGACCTAAGGTTAAATTCCTACCCAAGTCACAGATATGATGTTTGATCATGGGTAAATCCCTTAGCTTGTCAGTGCCTCCAGAGGGCTAAAGCTTTACTGTGCTACTGAGTTACACACTAGCATGATCTGCATTGGTGGGGGAAGCTTCCACACTGGCTGATCCATGTTCTGTGTTAGTGAGGGAGTCTCCACACTTAGATTACAGATCTTCCCCTCCCTCTACCTCCATTCTCAGATTCCTCCAGGGTTCTAAAGTCCACAAGTAAATATTATTAATATATTTCAATAATGAAACTATGACCATCCCAGACTTATAAGAATTCACTGCTATTTATCTTCATGAACAGGACTAAAGCCAACCTCTGTCTGACCCTAATGTGAAAAAGAATAAGCTGTAATAGGAAAAATAATGGATAAAAATTGGCATTGTCAGTACCCTAAGACTTAGTCAGATGCCACTAAGATAGGCTTGACATAGATAATGATAAAACTGGCCCTCTGTTCTCAATTACTAATTAACCATTTTCCTTGCAAATATCTTCTGTCAGTTTTAAAGAAGGAAAAAAGAAAGCTGATAAGGAAAAGAGTTTCATCATATTGTTTCACATTTATCAGCATACAGGAAATAAACAGCATCAATAAAAGACCCTACTGAGTTCACTAGAAGCCAACTAGCTAATAAGCAGAGGTATTACATTCAAATGATCCCTAAAGCCCATTCCCCAAATGTTCCAGTCTGGGATAAGTGAGGCTGGGGATAAGTCATCTTCCCAAGGGATAGTGGAGCCTTCTGGACAAGATTCTACACAGAGCAATGATCTCGACCTGAGTTCTTAGCCTTTTCTGTGTCTTGGGCCCCTCGGGCAATCTGGTCAAAACTTATAGGCCTCCGCCCAAAATAATGTTTTTAAATGCATAAAATAAGATGCATGGAAGTACAAAGGTAGCCAAAGGTTAGTAAAAACAAAGATGTATTTTTTTTTCCCCGTCCAAGTTCTTGGGCCCCCTGAAATTGGCCCCAGAGATCTGCAGGCTTCAAGTTAAGAACTGCTGATCTAGCCAAACTAAGTGGATCTGCAACACTGGCCCTTCCTAAATCTAGTTCATTTAAGCCTCAGCTGGAATCCAGACCCAGTTAAACACATGCCACAGGCCCAGGAATAGTTCAAAGGCTCCAGAGCAGGTCAAACCCAAACCCAAGGAGACAACGGACCCAAAACCAGCTTTTGCTTTTACAATGACAAAGTTCACAAACCTTGCAGGGGATTTAGGTCATAAAAGCACATATACCTATTTTTTAGAACTTTTGTACCTGTTATTTTCTCATTTCAGGTTGGCAGTGATCTTACAAGAGAGGTAAAATAAGGCTTTATTATCTCGATTTTACAGATAGGGAAACTGAGGACAATGCCTTGTCCAATGCAGTGGTTAGTTAATGATAAGACTAAAATTCAGGTCTCCTGATTTCCAGACCAAGGTTCTTCTCACTAGAGCAGGTATTCTTCACCGGGTTTCTTCATATATCAATAACTATATTTCAATATAATTGACTTTCCCTGTAATCCTATATATTTTATTTTATGTATTTAAAAACATTATTCTGAAAAGGGGCCCAAGGTCCATGGCATAAAAAAGGGTAAGAGCCCCTTTATTAGAGCAAACTGTCTGAGATGGCACCTAACCAGTGCCTCCAAAAACACAAGTTAGGAATCTGACAGCCCCTAAAGGGATGGGGTTCAAGTTCATTGTCAAACTAAAACACAGTAGCCATGTCCTTTTTGTTTGTTTGTTTGTTTGTTTTGGAGGGGGGAAGGCAGGGCAATTGGGATTAAGTGACTTCCCCCAAGGCCACACAGCTAGTAAGTGTCCAGTGTCTGAGGTCACATGTGAACTCAGGTCCTCCTGACTCCAGGGCTAGTGCTCTATTCACTGCACCACCTAGCTGCCCCAAGCTATGTCCTTCTGCTCATTAGGAGACTGCTCAGGACCATCTCCAAAGCTGCTATAAACAACAAGGAGCTCACTCACTTTCCATGTGTCCCCAAGAAAAGTATACTGTTCTTATGAGAGCCTCACAAGACTCCCCCAGCCGACTTCCCCTTCCAACTACCCATGTCACTGGTTCCCCATTTACATTTCCACCAAATGAATACAAGAGATGAAGCTGAGTCCCATCTCATGCATGAAGCACTGAGTCTAGAAACTTGTAGACAGTATGCACAATAGAGAGAGATTACATCTACATGGTAAGAGAGACCGTGTTGCATAATAGACAGAGTCAACCTTAGAGTCAGGAAGCCCTCGCTTCAAGTCTTATAAGCCTCTTTCGTGTACTAGCTATTTGTCCCTCAATTACTTAATGTCCCAGTGTCCCAGTCTTAGAGGTAGAGGGTGTTTCAATGAAAGTTGCCTATAACAATGAAATCATAGTACTTGTCCAAAGCATGCATGTATGTATATACAAATGCATTTATCACATACATGATATTAAAAGGATGCACTCTCCAATAAAATCTCCAGGTAGGGATTAAACTGTATCACCACTTGGATCAATAAGTCAGCCAGTATTTCTTAAGCACTTACTATGTACCATGTGCTGTGTTTCACATTGAGGGTTCTACTACAATGATTGAAACAATTTCTGCTCCCGAGGAACTTACATTCTAGGGTCTCTTCTAACCCTAAAATTCTCTTACCTCCCCTCTCATCTGTCACAATGTAATTCCACTATTAACAATACATTCCTTTAAGTCAAAGCACCACCACCTAGTACCCTCTTTTAAAATAAAAATATCTTCATGTGAGAAGGAATAAACTGTAACAGGAGGTGGGGAGGGGGAGTCAGATCTAAGCTCTCATTGCAATAGATAATTTCCAGTGAAGAAATTCTCTCTGCAAATGCAAGTGGGCACCCACTCTGTAATGTATATATAGTTTCAGAGTTGCCTGGGGATGCTGAGAGGTTATGTAATTCATCCAGAGCCATGCAGACGTATATGTCAGTATATGATCTGGCATCAAGGCTGGCTCTCCAACCACGACTCTATACTAAATAAAAAGTGGTGTTTCTTCAAAAGGGTAATGCATTGGATTCTCCTTAGTTGCTAATACTTGAGTGTGATTTGGCTTATGATGTCTAATTGAAATAATGACACTGAAATAACGAGAGTACTGATAGAGAAGGAAGGATCATTTTGTAGCACACTATACTGCTAACAGAGGGCAGGTTGGAGTAAGATTTAGCACTAAGAAACAAAAGTCATCTGAGGATACTGGGTGTCCAGAAGTGAGAGAAATGAGGGGCAGCAGCATTGACTAAAGGGACACTTAAAAGGAGGCAGAAGAGAATAGACTTACAAACTTCTCAATTGTCACTACCATTATCCCTGCCTTGCCCCCTCCATATAGGACTGAGTACAGCATTTAGGATCTAAAGTTCAGTAGCACATTACTTGACTCTCAAGAAGTGGGAACTTGGTCCAACGGAGATTTAACATTGACTGCTTATAGTGCACAAGTCCCCACATATGCATACTTACCCAGACCCACTGGCTACCTCAAATATAGGTGTGGGAAATATGCCCTCTCTACAACACTGGTCCATCCGATCTTCTGGAGAGCTATCTAAATTCCCCTCAGGTCTCTCTAGAGTGAGAAGCAATTCTCTGTGGATTAGCAGCCCATTTTCCTAGCTTAATATCTCCCTATTCTGTTTCTGCCTCCCTCCCTTTCCTGAAAGGCTGTAGTTACTGCTCCATCACTGGTAACGACAATGAACATTTTTGCAATCTCAGTTTTTATTATAAAGTGATTGAAGAGCAGTAAGGATAAGTTATGCCACTGAAACTAAGGAAATCCTGTCAAGCAAATGGTGTGTGGATAGAAAGTTTTATTGTAGCAGCCTGTATTTTTCTCCCCCAATGAATCAGTTGAAAATAAGAAGCTATCACCTCCCTGTTTTGGACAAAAGCTATCAAAAGTATAGGCAGTGATATTATAATTTCGCCAGTGACAATTTCAGCTCTAGCTGAATAGATGAGATGCCCCAGAGGTGAAAGGGGGAACATTACATAACTAGACAAGGGCCAAGAGTAATAAAAGTAAGGTCCTCTCTACCCAGGTTTAGCTTGTATCAATCTCATACAATTTCCCTTGCTTGGGATGACACATCTGTAGAGAAAAAAGTGGCTGCTAGTGGCTAAGTATTAAGTCATTCTTCATTGCTCTGGGCCATTCCCAAAAAACGAATAACCATTGTATGCAGAGACTGGAACTTAAAGTGAAGAAGGGTTTGACTTCCTTGGGCTTTTTCGATTCAGGCTTGTCTCTGTCTCCGTCTCTCTACAGAGAACTGTTCTTTCTGAGTCACCAGTAACACCATACTAATTTATACCAATGGTCTATCAGTATTCTGACTCTGACAGTTAGATTTTGTGAAAGATCATGGTATATATAATTTACGATAACTTCAACTTTAAATAGATAGGGATGTCTCCAAAGAGATCAAAGAAAGAGAAAAGGCATGTATAAATATGTATACAATCAATCCTCATTATTTGTGGATTCTGTATTTGTGAATTCGCCTTCTTGCTAAAATGTATTTGTAACTCCAAATACCTGCATCACTTTTGTGGTCATTCATGAATATGCAGAGAGTGGCAAAAAAAAAAAAATCTAGTTGCCAGACATGTTCCTTCCCAGCTACGTTCAAATCAGGCAATGCTTTGACTTCTTGTTTCAGCTTTTATATTGTAAACAAGTATCCTTTTTGTGATCTATTTAGTGCCACATTTCTTGCATTTGTGTACTTTTTGTTGGTGATTTCACTGTTTAAAATGGTCCCCAAGCATAGGGTTGAAGTGCTGTCTTGTGATCCTGTGTCACAAAGGCTGTGATGTGCCTTGTGGAGAAAGTACATTGTTGAATAAGCTTTATTCAGGCATGGTGTTATAGTGCCCTTGGCCATGAGTTCAATGTCAATGAATCAACAGTATGGTACATCCAGAAAGATATAGGAAATTTTCCAATGTGTATGAAAGAATGCTCCAGAAAGTGCTAGTGTAGGTGTGACCAGAGACTTCCATGAACCTAAATGTATTTCCCCTAGGAGCAATGGTTCAGTATTTGCAAATTCAGTGTTTGTGACAACTTTATAGAACTACCACAAATGACAAGGATCTACTGTACAAAATATTTATAGCTACTCTTCTTATTGTGGCAAAGAATTGGCAACTAACAGGTTACCCTCAACTGGGGGATGGCTAAACAAATTATGATATATGAATGTAATGAAATACAATTGTATCATAAGAAATGATGAGTTTCTTTTTTCTTTCCCAAAATATTTTTTAATATTTGTTTTACTCTCTTTCTTACATGTGAGTTCCAAACTTTCCCTCTCTCCCTCCCAACCCTGAACTAGAGAAGGCTAACATTTGACATAGATGTGTGTGTATGTGTAAAACTACACAATACATAGTTCCATATGTTGGTTCTTTCTTTGGAGGTGGATAGCATCTTCCTTTGTAGGTCATTTGTACTTAATTTGAATATTCATATAGCTCAGAATAACTTAGTCATTCACATTTACTCTTTTAACAATAATATTGTTACTGTACACAAATGTTCTCTTGGTCCTTCTCATTTCACTCTTCATTATTTCAGGTAAGTCTTTCCATGTTTGCCTAAAATCAACCTGTTCATCCTTTCTAATAGCACAATAAAATTCCATCACAATCAATCACAACTAGAAAGGAAAATTTTCCCAATTATTTTTACCAGTAAATTCTTATTCCAAAAGCTTAAATCTCTACATTTATCAAATACAAAGTTACTATAATCACTTACTTCTGCATATTATATATCAACTCTACTCCACTGATCTATTATTCTATTTCTTAGCCAGTACCAGATAGTTTTGATAATTACTGCCTTATAATACAGTTTAATATCTGACACTGCTGGACCTCTTTCTCTATTTTATTGATGTAAACATTTATAAATATAAAATTTCCTCTGCTGCTTTTGCTGTATCCCATAAGTTTTGCTATGTTATCTCATTATCATTCTCTTTAATAACATTGCTGATTGTTTCTATGATTTTTTCTTTAACTATTCATTCTTTAAGATTGGGTTATTTAGCCTCTAATTAATTTTAATCTGTGTCTACATGGTCCTCTGTTAAATTTTTTATTGCATTATTATCTAAAAAGGATGCAATAAATATTTCTGCTTTTCTGCAGCTCACTATAATGGTTTTATGGTCTAATACATGGTCATTTTTTGTAAAGGTCCCATGTACCACTGAGAAAAGATAGATAGATGGATGGATGGATGGGTGGGTGGGTGGGTGGATGGATGGATAGATAGATAGATAGATAGATAGATAGATAGATAGATAGATAGATAGATAGATAGATAGATAGATAGATAGACAGATCCCTGTCTATTCCTATTCAATTATCTCTAGATGTCTATCATATTTAGCTTATCTAAGATCCTATTAATCTCCTTGACTTCTTTCTTATTTTTTTTTTTTGTTAAACTTATCTAGTTCTGAGAAGGAAAGGTTGAAGTCTTCCACTATCATAATTTTGCTATTTCCACTTCTAATTCATTTAACTTTTCCTTTAAAAATTTGAATGCTATAGCATTTGGTGTATATATGTTTAGTATTGATACTACTTCATTAAATATGGTACCTTTTAACATAATTTGGTTTTCTGGCTTATCTCTTTTAATTAAAACTATTTGAGCTTTAACTTTGTCTGACATGATGATTATTACCCCTGGTTATTGGGTTTTTCATATCAGCTGAAGCATAATAAATTCTATTCCAGCCCTTTAGTTTTACTATATGTGTGCCTCTAATTTTTAATGTGTTTCTTGTAAACAAAATATTGCAGGGTCTGGTTTTGATCCATTCTGCTATCCATTTCTGTTTAATGGGTGAGTTCATCTCATTCCCATTCAAAGTTATAATTACTAGCTGTGTATTTCCCTCCATCCTATTTTTCCTTGCTTTTATTCTTCTCTTTCTCTCTTTTTACCCTATCACTGCTTAGCAATCTTATTTACTTCTGAACACTGTCTCTCTAATCTGCACACCCTTCTAAAGGTTCTTTCTTATCCTACCAATTCCTTTTCCTTACCCTCCTATATCTCTGTAAGTTAAGAAGGCATTTATACCCCCAGTAAATGTATAAGTTATTCCATCTTTAACCCAGTTCCAAAATGATAATAAGGTGCCTGCACTATTTGCCCTCTACTCTATCCTCCCCTTCACTGTAATAATTCTTCTATTTACACTTCTTTTATATGATATAATTTGCTCCATTTTACCTCTCCCTACCAAATTTTATTTTTTAGAATCATCCTATCATAATGAACTCAACCCCAAGTCTTCTATCTGTGTATACTCTTTCAAACTACCCTAGTAATGATAATATTATAAAGAGTTACAAATACTATTTTCCCATATAAGATATAAACAGTGTAACCTTATTAAATCCCTTATAACTAATCTTTCATGTTTACTTTCCTATGTTTCTCCTGATTCTTATAAGTCCAATTTCAAGTTCAGTTCTGGTCTTTTCCTCAAGAATACATGAAAGTTCTTTAGTTCATTAAATATTCATTTTTTCCTTGCAGGATTACATTCAGTTTTGCTGGATCTGTTATTCTTGGTTGCAAAACCAGCTCCTTTGCTATTTGGAATATTGTATTCCACACCCTTTGGTCTTTTAACATAGAAGCTGCTAAATCTTGAGTTATCTTGACAGTAGCACCAGGATATTTAAATTGTTTCTTTCTGGTTGCTTATAATTTTTGCTCCCTTGACCTAGGAGACTTACCTATAATATTCCTGTGAGTTTTCATTTTAGGATCTCTTTAAGGCACTTATTTGTGGATTTTTAAAATTTCTACTTTACTCTCTAGTTCTAGAACTTCAGGGCAATTTTCCTTAATAATTTCTTGAAGCATAATGTATAGACTCTTTTTTTATCCTAACTTTCAGGTAGTCTGACAATTCTTATATTCTCTCTCCTCATCTGTTTTGCAGGTCAGTTGTTTTTCTAAAGATATGTTCCATGTTGTCTTCTAGTTTTTCATTCTTTTGATTTTGCTTTATAATTTCTTGATGTCTTAAGAAGTCATTACCTTCCCTTTGCCCAATTCTCACTTTTAAAACATTATTTTCTTTGAGAAGTTTTTTAATTTCTTTTTCCAATTGGTTCACTTTCTTTTCAAAATTTTCTTGCTTTTCTTGCATTACTCTTATTTATTTTCCCAATTTTTCCTCAATCTCTCTTGTTTGATTTTAAAAGTACTTTTTTAAACTCTTATGAAAACTCTTTTTGGGCTTGTGACAATTTTACATTTTTCTTTGAAGTTTTACAAGAAGCTGTTTCATTTTCTTCTGAATTTGAATCCTGATCTTCTCTTATAGTAGCTATCTATTGTTAGATTTTTTTTCTCTGTTTTTATTCATTTTAATGGTCTGTTTCCTTGCTGTTAACTTTATGGCAGAGTTGAGCTGTACTTCCAGAGTGTGGGAGATATGCCAGGATTCAGGTTTTTCCAGCTAGTATTTTCTGAGTTCTCTCTGGGGGCCTTTGACCTCTTAGTTCTTCCAATGTTCTATATTCCAAGGCCAGGTATGGTCAGTGCTCCTCCAGTTCACATCTTGGTCTATAAGTGACCACAGGTACTCTTTTCCACCCTTGAGTCTTGACTAGGACCCCCAGCTCTGCTACAACTACAAAGAGTCTTACTCCCTGTGGTCCCTCAAGCAGCTGCAGGTGTCAGCTCCCCCCTCTGCCCTGGGAGCAAAACCAGCGATTCTCTCCTGCAAGTGACCAGGATAAGCACAGCCATCATCCCTCTGTGACTGCCTGAGTCCCCACACCATCCCTAAGGCTACAGACACAGCTGCCCCCAGAGTTACTGTTTGTTGACTTGCTGCTCAAAGGTATATGCACTTCAATCTGATCAAATCACCATCCCCAGAGTCTTTCCTAACATCCTTCCCAGTTGTCTTAGGCTAGATGACTTACTTTTAATTATTTCTACTGCTCTGAAATTTACTTTGAGGCATTATTTTAAGTTGGGGGTGGGGGAACAGGGTATAGAACCAGGTAGTTTTCTGCCTTATTCCACCATCTTCCCATAATTCCATAATCCTAAAAGGGAGTTTCAAAGAAAACTTGGGAACACATATGAATTGATGCAGAGTAAAGTTGGTAGAACCAGGAGAACAATTTCTACAACTATAATAACATTGCAAATGCAAAAAAAAAACCTTTGACAGCTTTTGGAACTTTGATCAACACAATGACAATGCATGGTTCCAGAAGACCAGCAATGAAATATAAGAGGTAATGGAGTCAGGGTACAGAATAAGACATATATTTTTGGTTGTGGCCAATGCAGGGATTTGTTTTTCTTAACAGTTTATATTTGCTACAAAGATTTTGTTTTTCTTTTTTCCCAGGGAGAAAGGGGAGGGTGGTGGGAAACAGAAAAAATAAATACTTATTAATTTTTTTTAAATAGGGAAAAAAATTAGGAATACACCCTGAACATCCTACTCTGATGCTTTATGATAACATGGATGTGATTCCAGGTTCTCAAAAGCTATGCCAAAAGGAGATAAACTTGGGTAGTTTCTACCATGCTGGAGAGAAGTGGGGTATGATCATGGCAATAAATGGACTCTGCTTTCCAAGTACTAGCCTAGCTAAGTATGAAGAGACTCTTCACCTGTAGGTCCCTTGATGATGAGGCAGCATGATACAGCAAGAAGAACACTGCCCTTGGAGTCAGAGGGACCTGGTTCAAATCCCACCTCTGATCCTTCCTTTCTACATGACCTTGGGCAAAATCACTTCAACTTTCTGGGCCTCAGTTTCTCATCTGTAAAATAAGACATTTGCATTAATAGTTTCTGAGATCCTTTCTAGCTCTATATCTATGATCCTATGAATTCTTTAGCCATGGCAATCCATGAAAGAAAAATACAAAAATAGCTCTCAGTCCTATGTGGCCTCCTTCTATTTCTACAGTGAAGATGGAAAAATGATGGAAGGTATGGGAGGAAAGAAGCAAGCAGGGGGTGTTCAGAATCAGTTTTTAGACCATCTATAAACTTTTACCTTGGCTGTTGGTAGTCAAAATATGAGATTTGGTGGCAAGAGTCAGTAGGTGACTACAGTACCAGAGGAGCTGAAGAAGATCAATTTTCAATCACTTAACCCCAATGGCCTTGGCTTCCCCCCTCCCAAAAAAAAAAAAGAATATCAATTTTTACATTCTTGCTTTAAATAAAAACCAAAAGAGAATATTAGTATTAAAAAGCTCGGTCATTGTTTCAGGAACAAGCTCTGGATCATTAAAGGCACTTGGCCTTTTCAGAAAGGCCTTTGCAGTTGTGTTCTCTCCCAACCTCCTCACCTCTGTTAATGCCTTCTCTGAGATTAACTTCTATGTACACTGACATGCCTATGGTTGTGTGCATGCTGTCTCCCTGTTAAAGTGCGAACTCCTTGAGGGAAAGGACTGCTTTTTGTCACAGAGCCTAGCACATAATGTGCTTAATAAATGATCAAGCTGAATGTCTTCCTCATCTTCAACTCTGGGCCGACTCTAGTTCATTCGCAGTGTTTGTCCTAGATAGAGAGATCTAGATACATCCACATGTGCATGTATATACACATAATGAACATTTCCATCTAACCACATAGAAACATATTGGCTCTTACCCTGTACTATATCATGAGCACCATGTGTTCCTTTGTTTCACTTCTTTTCCCTTTTCCAAATTCTATTAAATGCAACAAACTCTATTACAAAATTCTACTCTGCAAGCTATGGTAAATAAGGGAAGAGAAGAGAATAAGCATTTATACAGCACCTACTATATGCCAGGCCCTGTGCTAAGCACTGTACATATATTATCTCATTTGATCCTCACAACAACCTTGTGAACCAGGCGCTATTATTATCCCCATTTTATAGTTGAGAAAATTGAAGCAAAAAGGGTTAAATGACTTGCCCAGGGTCACACAGCTTGTACGTGTCAGAGGTTAGATTTCAATTCAGGTCTTCCTGACTCCAGGCCAGGGCTCTATCTACCATGCCACTGAGCTGTCTTGATAGTTCCATAAGGGCTAAAAGGTCAACAGGCCATAAATGTCCCCATACACATCATAGGTGAAAACAAGGGAATTATACTCAGACTATCAGCTAGGAATATGTGTATGTTTGTATACAAACACATATAACACATATTTATATATCACAAATATGTGTGTACACATGTAAATTTGGAAAAAACAAAAATCAGACAAAGCACAATAATTTTAAAATGAGGGAGACAAGAAAGAGGGAGAGACAAAAGAGACAGAGACACAGAGAGACAGAGACAGATACAGAGAGAGAGACAGAGAAAAAAGAGTCCCCAAAAGGGAAGGTAAGAGAGATGAAGATTTAAACAGCTTAAATACATTCTCCTGCTGTAAGGCCTTAGAAGAAACTGTTAGAAACCTAACTAGACAAAGTAGCAATAACCACTCAGCTAGCCCTCTATTTCAAGAATAGTTCCTCTATGCTTAAAAAAAATAGCCCTGAAAGATTTCAAAACAAAAGTTAACTGAATAAAGAAAACCACAGACAGACAGAAGGAAGGAATCCCTTAAGAACCAGCTCTTTCCATGAGGAAAAAAAATGAAACTATAAAAAAAAATTGTGAAAGGATTTAGATTAGAGTCTAAGAAAAAGTTTAGGAACTGGGATTTAAGCTAGAAAAAATAGTCAGAATAACAGCCTCAAGGCTCTGAAGGACCAGAGAATGATTAACAACTGCCCTCATCTCCACTGAGGCCAGAACAAGAAGAACAGGGCTGGCATTTGTAGCAGAAGGCACTACTTCTTGGGGTAAAAATGGGAGTGGGTATTATAAGGAGTGAGAGGATTCCATCACGTGAGACAAGAAGCTCTTTGCAAAGGTTTAGGAAGCACACTGGAAAATGTGCGGATTTGGAGTCAGAGGGCCCGGGGTTGAATCCTGCCTCTTAATATCTGAGCCTCTTTCCTCATACATAAAATGAGGGGCTGGGACTCCATGATGTCTAAGAGCCCTTCCAGCTCTCAATCTATGCTCCTGTGAATTCCACTCCTAGATCAGTACCAAGCATATAGATACCAAGCAGCAGGTTCCATGGACCACAGATACATGATAGACCATTTCTGATCAATAGACTTGCCCAGGTAAATAAGAAAAGTGAAGGCCAAAGACAACTAGAAGAGAAGGTGAAATCCAAGACAATAATCTCTACAACAGCCATAAAGGTGTGCCAAATATAAATATCTATATTAGTAAAGTTAAAAATAGATAGAATTCTGCTGTTTTGGTTATTTCCATAAGCTTACAAGCATCATTTTTCCAAGCCCTACAATAGATTGGAAAAAGAAGTGAGAAGACTACCTTTGCTTCCTCCATGAGGCACTGGACAGAAGAATGGAGCTTTTTCAAGGGCATCATGATTTATTGGCTGTTATGATTACAAATGATTTCTATATTTTCCACACTGAGCTTCAAATATGAACAGGAGCAACTCAGAACACTGGATGCTTTAAAGTTTTATGTTCTCTATTCAGAGAAGAGTTACCATTACAAGGTAGTAATATTCCTCTTGGGCAAGCACCATTTATGATAGGGGGTGGGGGATATGATAAAGTTTTATTAAGCACATTGGCACCCCTGTCTCTGCAACTCAACTATTCAGACTCCGACTCTGTTTAGAATTTGTGGATTCATTCAGGGAAGCAGTTTGGATACAGGGAATCACGACAAATAATGCTTTAGATGGGTGGCTTCTCAACAGGTGCTCCTTTCTCTTTGGTGGTCCTGAATAAACTTCCTTTCCATGTGTTCTGGATCCTCCCATTTAAAGAGGTTTGTTGGTAGAGATAGTCAATGACAGCTCTTTGTTAGGATTTTTCATACCAATTTAGTGAAGAAAATGCTTTTGTTAGGGATATCTGTTAGTTTAATGAAACGCTGGCGACAATGAAGGCATATTTTCATTTGCATGTGGGAGACTGACCCAAAAGAATACCATGGTACTATGTAATATTTACCAATGGAGTCAAACAATAGATATGTTGTGGTGACATGACTTTTGTGTGCTTGTCTTTTCCATTTTCTGACTAATCTGTGATTTCATCAGTATAGGAAACTACTGGTGAGCAACTTTATCTACCAATTCGGATCAATGTCAATCCTCACTACAACTTAGCATTGTTTGAGGCACAGAGAGGTTAAAATATCTGACCAGGGTCACACAGCCAGGATTTTTCAGAGGCAGGACTTGAATTCAGGTCTTCCTCCTGCCTCCTGCTCTCTATCTCTAGTTACACATATACTGCATTTCTAGGGGTTATGCTAATGTAAAACTGTGGGGCAAAGTCCTTTTCAGTCTTAGATCCACTGGCATCTGCATATGAAGGAGAAATGGTGATGGTACTGAGACTAACCTAGACATTGAACCTTGCCCCCAGGTTAGACTTGCCTCTGAGCCTTTCTCTACTTCATATGCATAGGTGGTACAACAGAAAGAGCATTATCTCTGGAGTTAAAGAACACGGGTCCAAATTCTGCCTCTGACACTTGCTACCTGTGTGGGCTTGAACAAGTCCCAATCTCCTAGGGCCTCAGTTTCCTCATCTGTAAAATGAAGGGATTGACACAGATGGTCTCTGGGGTCCCTTATAACTCTAAGTTTAAATTTATGCACAATCTAAAGAGACATAAGATTTTTCAAAAACTGCAAAATCCTGTTTAAGCAAATCCATTTACCTCATTTATAGCTTAACATTCAGAGATGAAAATCTGGGAAATATATCAAACACAAGAAGCTAGGGTAAGGTCTCTAACCCAAAGGGTCCAAGCCTCCAACAAGGAAAAGAAGGGAGAGGGAGTAAGAAACTACTAAGTCTTAAGGGCCTTAACTAACTGGACAAATCCCACTTTTTGTCCTAAAAAGCTTGGCTCCTGAGGCTAAGAATATCCTGCCAGGGAGTAGAAAAAACTTCAGTTTTAGCCAAGTCCTTGAGAAGAGGTTCCTACTGGTCCTATCATATCACAGAGCAGCATCCTACAGAAAGCAATGTCATAGATCTAGGAGAAACTATGAGATGAGTGTGTGAAGATTGTAAGACTAGTTGGAAACAGACCCATCTAGGCACCAGGAGGGAGCAGACTACAAGATTAGTGTTAGCAGGGGTAGTGTGAAGTCACCATTAACTTCCTATCTCCATTCCTGTTCTCTACTAGTACCTACTCTTCCTACCGATGCTGTGTGCGTCTTTGGGACAGTATATCCAAAGCAAATGGGGAAATTGTTGAGATAATATTTTTCTTACTATGCCATTTTACAAAGTGCTTTTGCTTTGAACTTTTTGTGTCCTTTGGCTAACAATTAAAGGTAAACACATTGGTAGAAACTTCAAAGCTATAGTTTTAAAGGCGTGGGCCTACAGAGTACCTTGAACCTTGAATAGACATTCATTAGGAGTCCTTCCTGCAAGCTGAGGAGCTTCTAAATTGCTATAGTAAAAAACTGACTCATATGAATATAAACTATTCCAGGAAAAGGAGACAGGATGAGCAAAGGCTTATGGAGGCATGAAAGTACAGAACATGAGATGATATTTGTAAAACTGAGCTCAAATCCAGATTCAGACACATTCTAGCTACATAACTAGTGTGTGTTAGAAACAGATCTTGAACTCAGTTCTTTCTAATTTCAAAACTCGTTCTCCTTCTGCCTCACTTCTACTCTGTTAAGCCCACCTCATCATTCCACACATCTTGTGTCTGTGTAGCTTTGTTCCCCTTCCCCCAAGGACTTACTGTAACCTTGCAATTATTCCTGAAAAACAGTCTCCTATTTATGATGGACCATTTATCTAATTTTTTAAGGTCACTGAATCCTCTCCTCAAGCCAAACTGCCCAAGATGATGTCATTCATACTTAATGGGCATCATTCAAGTCATTGATAAAAGCATGTGTTTGGATAAGTAGTCAAATGTTCTTATAGAGTCACCTTGAAAGACAAATGCTACACCCAAACTTTTGTCTAACTCCTGGAGAGTTCTGGGTCATTCATACCATACTAAAAAGGGAAAGAATTTCAATAGCCACTGACAGTACTAGTAGTAGTAGTAGTAGTAGTAGTAGTAATAGTAGTAGTAGTACTGGTGGTGGTAGTGACAGTGGTAGTGGTAGTGGCAGTGACAGTGGTAGTGGTAGTGGCAGTGGCAGTGACAGTGACAGTGGTAGTGGTAGTGGCAGTGGCAGTGGCAGTGGTAGTGGTAGTGGTGGTAATAGCTACTGCCCAACTCAATAGTGACTTGACAACCTTAAATCTTACATAGTTTAACATAAAATTTATAATATTTATTTCATTTCAAACTTAGCATCTTTGAGCAGTACTGTTCCTGCCTTTGGTACTTACTACCTGTGTGACCTTGGGCAAATCATTTATACCTCCTTTGGCCTTGATTTCTTCATATTTAAAATGGAATAGAACTAGACTAGTTGACCTTTGAGAGACCTAAGTCAATGACTCTATTATCCTATTGACCCATCTTCAAGCTATGTCATTAGATATTTTGGAATATCAACACCACAAACCAAAGGCATCAGTTATCAATGTAATCAGCACAAAGTAACAAGCAAGCTGGGATCCGAGGAAGTAGATGGGTCCAATATTTGAAAGTGCAGCTCAGCAACATGAACATGTCAGGATCCAAATGGCAAAATAGAATACATGGCCTAAGGTCAGGCAAGAGTCCAAGAAACCAGCTGTCCAAGCTCCTATAAAAAAACACACTTCCAATCAGATTCATTCAATACAGTGAATCTGTCGGCATCCTTTTGCATTCGAGAGTTAGTGACTAGCTTTGCCTCTCTTATTGTTCTGAACAAGCTCAAGCTGTCTATAGCTCCCAACCTTATCTTGAATAGGGATATGGCTGTTTTCTCAGAAAGTCAAAAAAGAAAGCGATGGGAAGAGAAAAGCCACCAGAGACCTTTACCAGTTGAGGAGAATGCTGCTTTATGTATGCAACCACACAGACTCAACTGTTGACCAGACTAGTACAGTACAGAGCCATCGGTGCTCACTGAAGCTCATTCAGAAGATGGGGGAGTATAAGGTTAGTGCCCACAAGAAGAATATCAGCAAAGTTACCACAATGAATGAGTCATATTGGAAAATATACTTCTTAAGTGTGTTCAAACCCATTTGGACACACAGCTGTTTGTGCTCCTGCCTGATCTTGGACTCTGTTGGCCTGTTTTAACTTTATATATCAACACTTCTGCACTGGTAATTCAATCAACCAACAATGATTTAAATGTGGCTTTTTAAATGGCAGGCACTATACTAGGCACTGGGGGTACAGAGACAAAGAGTGAAACCATCCCCAATCTCAAAGATCTTATATTCCAATAGACAAGAGTATACATAAGGATATATAGAGTAGATATAAAGATAATGAATACAAATAAGTACAAGGAAGTTGGGAAGGGAGGACACTAGCAGTTGCAAGAATCAGGAAATACCTCCAAGAGAAGGTGGTTCATGACCTAGGTCTTGAAGGTAGACAGGGGTTCTCTGAAGAACAGGTGAAGAAGGAGTGCATTCCAGGAATAGAGTGGCCAGTGCAAAAGAGATGGAGATCATGTGGATTGACTCAATAGAGCCGAAGATGAGAGGCGTTTGTCTGGATCACACAGTACAGGGCATGGATGATGAATGGTGAGGCTGAAAAGACTGGCAGGTTGTTAAGGGTCTTAAATGCTAAAAAGAAAAGTTTATAGTTTATCCTAAAGGGATTAAGATAAGGAGCCACTGGAATTGAGTGAGCAGGAAGGCAACATGGTCAGATCTGTTTTTAAGGAAAAATCACTTCGGCAGCAGTGTGGATGGAAGATGAACTGAAGTGGGGAGAGATATGAGACACAAAGGGCAATTGGGCAGCTACTGCAATAATTGGTGCAAGGGTGATGAACACCTGAACCAATCTGGTGACTGGGTGAGTAGAGAAGGGCTTAAATGCCCAAGGTGTTGTAAAGGCAGAAACAGCAATGGCACCATAAATTTGGAAGAATATAGAGAAATTGGAATATATCCAGAGAATGACAACATCAAAACTATGCCATAGGAAGATCTTTTGCCATAACTGAGTATGTTCAGCCCAGACAAGAGAAGACAGAGACAAGTCCTTGAGTACTTAAAGAACTGTAGACATGTAGAAGGATTTGGCTTGTTCTACGTGATCCCAGAAGGCAGAACTAGCAGCAGCGGATGGCAGATTTAGACTTGATATGTGGAAAATCCTTCCCTAAAATCTCCCCTTAAAAAAAAGAACAGACTGTCCCTGGGAGGCAGGGAGTCCCCCTCAATAAAGGTCTCCAAATGAACACTGGATTGGCACTCATTCGTGATGTTTCAGAGGGTATTCCTGTTGAGGTTTATGTTAGAATAAATGGTATTGGAGGTCACTTCAAACTCAGTTCTGTGTATTTAATGTGGTGATTCATTCCATAAACCTAGAAGTCAAGAAATTGCTATGGCTAGATAATATCGGAGGTGGTGAACTTGACTTCCACAAGAGTAGTGCTCTAGCTGCAACAATTCTAGGAGCACAATGATAGGAATGATAACTCAAAATCACATAGCACTTCTAAGTTTGCAAAGCAATTTTCTCACAAGGCAATCCTTTTACTACTCCCTAATTGATTTTCTATCCCATTCCTTACAGCAATCCTTCCAAATGTTTTTTTCTTCCCTCCTCCTCTTACCACCCAAACCACCTCCTTTTCCCTTGCCACTTAGCTGAGGACATCAGCTCTTACTCTGCTAGGAAAATAGAAGCCATTCACTTTAGCTACTTCTCCCCATCTCTACCTCTCATAACCACTTTGACATCATCCCCCATTTGCTCTTCCTTTACACCAAATGTGACCTTGATCCCATCCCCTTCCATTTTTCTCCAACAGATTGCCCTATGATGATCTCAGCTCTCTCTCATCTTCAGTCTCTATGTCCTGGTTACTTTCCTACTGTCTGTAAACACATTCATGTCTAATTGTTTGTTTTGCCTAAATATAATTATTTATAACTAGGAAGGTCTTCAATTAGTGGGAGGAGTGCATTGGTGAATAATCACAGATATTAAAGAAGGAAAGAAAGAAGTCAGTGAAACATTTAAGAAGACAAAAGAAGACAGAAGGGAATTCAGAAAGGATACAGGCAAATAGGGCAGCTTTGTTATTGTATTCAATGTGATATGCTCTTAAAAACGGATTGCATGAGACAAAAATTTACAATTACATATAGAATCCTCTTTTTTCTTTGTATATGGCAATGTTCATGTTTGTTGATGTTTATTAAATTCATAATGAAAAAATAAATGTGGCTCAGTAAAAAATAAAAATTCCTCCGTGTCATCCCCTCAAGTTACTCAAGCTATTTTCCTATTTCTCACCTCCCTTTCTTAGTCAAACTCCTAGAAAAAGCTGTATTCACTCACTGCCTCCACTTTCTCTCTTCTTACTCATTTCTCAACCCTTTGCTATCTTATTTTATGACCTCATTGTTCAACAAAGTGCTCTCTCCAAAGTTACCAAAGATCTCTTACTTACTCTCCCTGCCCCAATCACCTTATATTTATTTTATATACATATATTCCCAAAATGAATATAATCTCCTTGAGGGCAAGAATGATATCAATTTTATGTTTGTATCTTCGGTATCTAACACATAGTAGCTATTGGTAAATGCTTGTTGATTGGTTGGTTGTTCGGCTGACCCCATGAGGAAGGTAGGAAAAGTATTATTCACATTTTACAGATAAGGAAACTGAAGCAGTGAGCGGTAAGTGGACTTCAACCTGATCACAAGGCCAGTGATAATCAAAAGGCAGATTCAAACTCAAGTCTTCTCACTTCAGTTTCAGCCTTCTATCGACTACATTGCATCTTGTGCACTACTTCCACCCTCCAAACCACTACTTCTACCATCTTACTCACTACTTCTGCCATTCTATTGACATATTTTGACCAGACATACTTTCCTTGAATGTACACAAGAGTAGGGTCCAGTTCTTTCCAACACTTCACTGTAATAGTTAGAGCCTTGAGATAAGGTAAGCTCTGAATTGATCAACATCCTCCATGCCAAAAGCCTAACAGTACTGGAAACCTTGCTTATAAGGGTGAGAAGAAACCCTTGGCAGATATGATTTTTAAATTCAAACTTTGACACTTGAGGAAGTAGCCAATTGGAAAAAAGGAACAGGAGCCAGCAGGCTATCCCAGCTGGAAAAAACCCAGAAGCTACAAATGGAGCAGAAGGTATAAAAAGAGTGGCCATTATAAGTTACCCCTTTAAAAAAAAGAGGGTAGAGAAGTAAGAGTCATAGGGAGGGGCGGCCAGGTAGCACAGCGAGTAAGAGCACCGGCTCCAGTGTTAAGAAGACCTGGAGATCGAATCCTGGGCTCAGACACTTAGCACCCACCCAGAAACACCTGGCTGTGTAACCTTGAGCAAGTTACTTAACCCCAATTGCTTAGGGGCAGCCAGGTGGCTCAGCGAGTAAGAGCACCGGCTCCACTGTCCGGGATGACCCGGATCAAATCCGGGCTCAGATACTCAGCACCACACCCAGAAATAACTGGCCGTGTAACCTTGAGCAAGTTACTTAACCCCTATTGCTTTAAAAAAAAAAAAAAAAGAGTCATAGGGAGAGAGTGTTAGATCCAGGCACATGGTAGTCTTTAAAGCAACTATACAACAGCTGTTATAATCCGTATAGTGGCTACCACTTGGAAATGTGACCATTCAACAACAGGTTGTTTTAAAGACCTTTGAGATCACAATGCCAACAAACAAGAGAATGATGCCCATGATTTAGCAAGGAAACAATACTCCTTTGGGTTTCTTAAGTGGAATCTCATAGTCAGTTCCTATCTGAAGCTCAACTCTTAATTGCTGTAATAAAAATGTAAATTTTAAAGATCTTCCCTGCCCCTAGGCTAACATGCACCTGGAGCCTGGGGTGGGAGGCTTGTTTTTCAGTAGATACTTTTTGATTGGCCAGTGGGTCCAAAAGGTTGTTACATTCTCTGAGCCAGGAGAAGGCTATATAAGCCCTGATGTGTAGCTTTGTTTTGGGACTCACTTTGAGAAGTGTTCTGTGATTTGATCTGAAAAAAGCCGCTGTTGAGAGTCCCCCGGCCTTGAAAAAACCCAGATGTGGAAACCCAGATGTTGACTGGGTATGGATGTAATGGTTGGACAGTTTGGAAAGCTGTCTACTTGATCTGTTAATGTCTTGATAATTCTGTCTGTATATTCTGAAGTTTGGGGTGCTGACCTTTTTCCCCTGAACAAGGTAAACGATATATGTCTGACTGATTAAAGTAAGCTTGTTAACCCATTTTGAGTTGCTTTCCTTTAACAAAGCAGATCCAAGAACCTGTATGGGCAGCAAACCCTGAGGACGCGCTTGGGGTGGTTGCTGCTACAATTGCCAGGGCTAACTCTCTCTTGAGTTCATAACTGGCTCTTTTCTGCTACCATAGGACCCACTCCTCAAAGCTTCCAGAACATGAAAAAAGTTTCTTCTTTGCATCCATGTCTGATCTCTCAATTTTGTGTCTGATCTCTCAACTTTGCCCAAAACTCTCCAACTGACAAATGGGTTGTTTCCTTCTGGGCCAGTAACTGCTACTAGATGCCATGACCAATGAGGGAAATGATATAGAGAAAACTCCCCCTTCCCTCCCAAGAATTTCATTTTTCTCCTACTCTTTAAGAGGTTCTTAACCTGGAGATGGTGAACTTTTTTCGGTATTATTGGTTTCCTTTGTAATCCTATGCATTTTTAATACATTTAAAAACATTATTCTAAGAAGGGTCCATTAGTTTTACCAGACTGCCAATAAAGTCCCATGACACACAATAGATTAAGAATCCCTAGGCTAAGGGACAGAGTCTACCATATTTTTACTGCTCTCTATATATTCATTTCATTTTCATTTCCAAATATATACCTCCTCCTAGGCAATACCCCTTGTAGCAAAGAAAAATAAAAATCAGCTGGACAAAACTAACCAAAATTATCAACCATGTCTGATAATATATATGATACCCAATACCCCAGTCTCCTACCTCTTCAAAGAAGGGAGGAATATGTATTTTCTCAACTCTTCCTCAGGGACCAGCATGATCATTAAGTTGCAGAGCATCTAATTTTAGTTTTCTGTTCTTTCCATTTATATTCCTATAATCACTGTGTGTATTATGTGAAATAAGCACATTGCTTGTGCTTATTTCATTCTGTATCGGTTCACATAAGTCTTCCCACGCTTCTCTGACTTCCTCATAATTTTTATTTCTTGTGTCATGGATATTTTGCATCACATTCATGTATTGCAATTTGTTTAGTCATCTCCCCAATCAGTGAACATCAACTTTATTTCCAGTTTTTTCCTACCATCATAATAGCACTTTTTGATGGTAGGAAAAAAACTGGAAATAAAGTTGACTTACCCAGGGTCACAAAACTAGTGTCAGAAGAGGGATCTGTATCAAGGTCTTCCTGACTTCTACCCTATCCACTATACCCTAGAACCACATCCTGTAAATAAGAAGAAAAAAATAAAGTCTTCTAGAACTAGTATGGTAGAGTACAATGGCTCCAAGTTATGAGTGCTAATCCCAGATCTTCAACTAACTGATTGAGAAGTCTCTTTAAACTGAATATATATCCTCTGTATAACTCAAGATGATACCCCTGCCTATATACAAGAAATATAGGAGAGGTAGGATAGTGTAATAAAAAGAACTACATTGGGAGTCAAAATACTTCAATGTGAGTCCCACTTGTTTTATGACCTTCCCTCCAAGCTTCCATTTCCTTACCTATACAGTTGAAAGAGTCCCACTTTCATGGCCTGCTTCGTAGGGAAGCATTTCGTCAAATCATGACATACTATCTAAATGTGTATGGTTATTATTGACATGGTCATTGTCATCATAAAGTTAGAAGTCTCATTTTGTATTTCAAGAGTGATTTTCGTAATGATTCTATAGATTCCAACTGTTTTGGTTTCATTCTGGTTTTTACCCACAAAACATATTACCTGTCTGAAAGGTTATAGAAATATCTTGTATTTCTGTAATGCTCTTACTCTCAAAGTGTCTTTATATATGATCATGTTTGATCATAATATCAATGCTACAGAGACAGGGTAGCTTAGGAAGAAAGGTCTTTGGAACCAAGAAAACCTGGGTTCAAGTTCTACCTTTGACAAACAGTGACTGTGTGGCCCTGGGCACATGACAACATCACAATGCTAAAGGAAGTTTTCTAAGACTCTTAAGTGAAAAGAAGGTGCCAGGGCAGCTAGGTGGCAGAGTGGATAGTACACTGGCCCTAGAGTCAGGAGGACCCGAATTAAAATCCAATCTCAGACACTTGACACTTACTAGCTGTGTGACCCTGGGTAAGTAGCTTAACCCCAATTGCCTCGAAA
>NW_027185615.1:0-17620 GCF_028583685.1 Petaurus breviceps papuanus | reverse complement strand
TTTTTTTTTTTCATAAGAGGACTAACATGGAAATATGTTTTATATGACAACACATGGAAAACCTAATATCAAATTGCATGCCTTCTTAATGAAGAGGGAGGGAGGGAGAGGATTTTTAATTCAAGATTTTAAAAGTTGATATAGGGAAAAATAAAATACCAAATAAATAACAAAATAATCATTAAGAAGTATAATATTCTGGGGTGGCTAGGTGGTGCAGTGAATAAAGCACAGCTCTGGAGTCAGGAGGACCTGAGTTCAAATCCAACCTCAGACACTTAACACAAAACTAGCCGTGTGACCTTGGGCAACTCACTTAACCCCAACTGCCCTACCTTCCCCCCTCCAAAAAAACAGCAAAAAAGAAAAAGAAGTATGATATTCATGAGGAATAGGGCAGTGAGGTGATGCAATGGATAGAGTGCCAGGCCTGAAGTCAGGAAGACTTTTCTTCCTGAGTTCAAATCTGGTGTCAGACATTTACTAGCTGTGGTAAGTTATTTACCCTGTTTGCCTCAGTTTCCTCATATATAAAATGAGCTGGAGAAGGACATGGCAAAGCACTCCAATATATTTTCCAAGAAAACCTCAAATGGAGTCACCAAGAGTCAGACACTGAAACAACTGGACAACAAAAGGGATTTTAAGGAGCAAAGGCCCTGGAATAAAGTTTGTGTCATAAAATTGTCAGGGGTGCTCTGGTAAGACAGAGCAACCAGAGTAGAAAGTTTCCATACTGCAATGCAGATCAGCAGCTGGGATCTAAGCTTAGCCTTTGAGAATTGCCTGGAGTTCCTGTGGAATGACTAGTCCAGTGTGCCTAAGAAAAGCAAGACTCCACTTGATTTGAGTCGTCCTGACTCCTAGGCTGACAGCATTTCACTAGGTTCCTGTGTCTTTCTTGGTAAGTCTGGTAGGGCTTTAGAGTAGGGCTCTAGTGACAGAGTGAGATCTGTTCTCTGAGGTTTATCACTAGGTTCATTACAAGGTGATGGATTTTTCAGTCAGTTTCAAAGACCATCTACTAAGTCAGAGATGGAGATCAGAGAACCCTCCATCAGACAATCAGGGGAACAGCATTTTGCAGTGAAAAGATGAGTGGACTGAAAGTCAGGGAGACCTGGACTTAAATATCTCCTCCAATAATCCCTAGCTGTGAGATCTGGGGCAAATCAACCTCTCTCTAACTCTTAGTTTCTTAATTTCTAAAATTGCGATGATATCTCTACCCTCTATCCTTGTGAGGATCAAATGAGACAATGAATGTGAAATACTTTTAACAAGTTTTGAAGGGACTAGCAGATAGCTATCATTGCCAAAGAACTGACTTCCCACCTTTCCAGAGTAAAAATCTTTTCAGAGTGCTTTACTTTGAGATAAAAAAAAGAGAGAGAGAGAGAAGCCCATTTCCTTCTTCAAAGGGCATGAACTGAAATCTTTGAACTATAAAGAAAGGGGAAAAAATTCTACTAATAATAAATCAGAAGGAATGAGAGAGAGAATGGATCAAGCTAGAGGAGGGATGGTTGTCTTCTAGGAACTGAAGTCCCAGAGGCTGGCTGTGATCCAGTGGTGGAGAGAGCTATGATATCCTAACCAGAAGGCTGACCAGGTTTCCAACAAACTTTATAAAGTAACATTAAAAATCTGAGTGGTATGCTTTTATTATTTTTATACTTAATTTTTGTAGAGGTGCTAATATCTTACCTGGGAAAAGAATTACCTTCTCAAAAACAATTGACTCTTAACAAAGATTTTTATTAATATCTTTTTGTTGTTTTATGCTTATATTTCCCCCTGATTTTCACACCCTCCCCCAACCTCATTCCCCTTACAGAAATATCTTATAACACTTGACCTTCAAAAGCAGCATCCTTCCTGTTCTATTGAGTTACTAGAGGACATCCCTTAGACATTTCACATAGCCCTGCCAAATTTTCAAGTAAACGGATACAGCTTCACCAAATTAGATCCATTTACAAACCACTACAGTGTTGCATGCATGAAATAAGATGAAGAATATAAGAAGAATCAGTATAATCCAACACTCAATTCGACACAAAACACACAGGAGCTGCAGCCTTGTCTACAGCCTCCTTGCATTCATTGTCTAGGTAAGAAGCTCCTCCTGCCTCCATCTCACATACTGGCAGAAATGGAAACTCTCCATCACTATCCCTTTTTAAGAAGAATCCCTTGTCAAGCAGCCAGACGTGAAAGGGGCTCATTTTGCATACTGCTGAATCTATCACGCCCCAGCTTCTGACTTCCGTGACTCTTCCATTATGTTCCAATGTGTAAGCAGATGCACAAGCCAAGACACCTATTCAAGCCCTCAGTCTAGCTCGAGCACAACCCGTCGCCCCTACCACCGCCCTCCTTGACAAATCCTGTTTTCTGCCCCCTGCCCCGCTAGTCCGCTGCCCACAGGGCCAGCAACGACATCGCTTAAGGGGAAGGGAAGGGAACAAAAGCCAATCAATTCTAGTCCTAGCTGGTGCATCCAGGGATGCATGGATTGTCTTCATCCAAGAGTAACAATGGAAATGATTTTTTTTAATTGATAAAAATGCATTTCATTCCCCACAAGGCGCCTAGTCCTTGTCCTGGGCTTTTTCTTTTTCTTTTGGCACCAACCTTAAAACAAACAAACAAGAAGACATAATAAAACAAAACGGAGCCAGACTCTCACCTGAGGCTGCACCTGGATCCAGGGTGGGGAGAGGAAGCAGGGATTAAGCAAACCACCTCACCTTTCTCCCCAGCGTTTAGAGATCCCTCTGGTGGTCTGGGCAAAGCATAGCGTGAGGGTGGGGCGAACATCCTAGCCGGGTTTTCGGGGCTAGGATCTCTCCTCCTCAGAGACGATCACATGGTGCGAAAGTGGGTGGCCCTCCGTGGGCGGGGAATTGGCCATGTCCTGGGATTAACAGCCCACCTCTAAACTGTTGCTTTCTGGATAAAAAGCTTTCCTGGCAAGGCAGGAAGACTGTCTGGCTGGTGTGCTGGTCTCTGCCTGTCTTCCTGCAGGCCTAGGATCTTTCGTTCTGTGGGTCAGAGACCAAGCAGGTCATGGGTACAATGGCGAGGATGAAGAGCTGCCTGGCTCCTGGGTTGTTACGGAACCAAGTGGCTATCGTCACCGGCGGCGGCACAGGCATTGGCAAGGCTATAGCTACCGAGCTGCTGCATCTGGGTGTGTCCCTATGCCGGGTCTGGGCTGGCCCTGCTTGGGACGCTGGGGAGGTGGCAGAACTTGAGATACTGAGCGGTAGGGGCAGAAGACCATAGGATATGCTGGGGCAGTTTGTGGGAACGTGGAGATAAAGTGGGGACACTGAGGGCGAAAGGGGAAGCGCGGAAGACCCTTGAGGAGAGATAGGTAAAGGCAGGGCCCCTCTGCCTGAGAGGGACCGGCACTAAGGCTAAAGGCTAGGGGCCGAAGGGTAGGAGCTGGTGGGACTCTGAGAGAAGAGGGTCGAGGGAACGTGAGATATGTGGGAGAGGAACTGAGGAGACATTAGGAGGACAGGGAAAGAGACTGGTGGGGTCACTATAGTCTCTGAGGTCAGGGGAAGCCTTGCGGAGAGGGAGCCGGGATGGTGCAGAGAGGGGAAAGTTCGGGCTACTGTGACTCGGCCTGGGGAGCCAATGAGGGGAGAAGGATAGGGTTTGCGTAAGAGGGGCAGGAACTCTGGAATCGGGAAGTGAGGAGAGCGACAAATTGGAAGGAAGCTGGCACTGGGGAAAAGGGCAGTGGTTGGCAAGTGTCGGGGTGTATTCTCTATTGAGAAGAATGGGACCTCTGGAAGAGGCATACTGGCAGGGGGTTCATTGAATCAAAGATTGGACGCCAAACAGAAAGCCGGGAATTGTATTGGCATGCTGAGAAAAAACTGCTGATGGCAGTATCAACTTCCTAGATTTTAAGATTATACAGCGTTTCAAGCCTATGGTCCAAACTCAATCGCCAGCATTCCGCCCACAATTTAGAATAAATTAGTAACTTTCACAGTTGAAAGAGCAGTTAAAAAATAAGTGAGAATCATGCCATGGAGGAAAGGGAAGGTTTCTGGGAAATATTTGCCAAATAGCTGGCTAGTTTGTTATTGGAATGAGAAGACATTCACTGTGGAAGGGCAGGAGAGATATAAAAGGAGATAACCAAATATTTTAACAACTGTGAAAGTCGTTCCATTAGATAAAACTGCAGGAATGAAGTAACCTTTTAGACCAGACTTCAGCGGCCTCTTATCTAGGGATTAGGATACTAGTACCAAAACCGTGGTAAAAGGGCTAGGTGGCCCAGTGACTAGAGCACCAGCCCTGGAGTCAGGAGGCCCTGAGTTCAAATTCGGCCTCAGACACTTGACACATTTACTAGCCCTGTGACTTTAGGCAAGTCACTTAACCCCAATTGCCCTCCAAAAAAGGGAAAAAAAACAGTGGGTAAGACCATTAGAATTTAATATGTTCTTGCATAGTTTATCATATTATGTTTCTTCTTTAATAGCAGTTGCATCTTTTGTTATTCTATTAGGCTTTATTATTCTATTAAGCTTTCTGTCATTAGGTCACCAGATGTTTGGGGGTAGAGGAAGTCCTTTTATTATCCATTCATCAAAATGTTGCAATATGATTTGATTTGCCTCTGGGGGCAGAGTCAGGCTTAACTTGGAGTCAGCTGAGACTTGATTTTGAATGATACTTTGCACTTAGTTGCTATACTGTAACTTGGGGCAGGTCCCTTCACTTCATCTTCAGATTTCTTCTCTAGAACAAGTAGAACATTCTTTTAGTTTCTGCTTGTCACAGTTGTTGTGAAGGTCTAGCAACAGAATGTTCTCCCCAAAATGCTTTGCATACTTTACATACTATACATATAATCACTTTTGAAGAGACAGGAGTTGAGAGGAAAATGGGGAGAGGATCAGGACACAGTTGAGGAATATAGGACTGAGACAACAGCCTTCTAAGTATAGCAAAGTAGATGGCATGAGGGTGTCACTCTTTTTTGTATGTATGTCAGCATCAGTTTATAGTCATTCTCTTATTTTTACATTTCATCTCCAGTTCTCGAGAGATCAGGGTAGCTAGCTGGTATAGTGGATGAGCTCTGGGCCTGGAGTCAGGAAGACCTGAATTAAAATTTGGCCCCAGATACTACCTTTATGACCCTGGGCAAGTCCTTTAACCCTATTTGCCTGAGTTTCCTCATCTGTAAAATGTGCTGGAGAAGAAATAGCAAACCACCCCAGTGTCTTTGCCAAGAACACGTCAAATGGGAGCACTAAGAGTCCAACAGAACTAAACAACGACAATGTATTTGGACATTTTCTTTCTAATTAAGGTTCAGAGGCTCATAGAACTGGAGCTGGAAGGCACCTTGGAGATCATCTCTTAAACCCTTTCCTTTAACAAAGGAAGAAACAAAGGATTCAGTAAAACGTGGTTACCTGACCTTACATTTTGATCACGAAAGATGAGTAGGTTTACTTCAATTAGGAAAAATGTGTTGTGAGCCCTTAGAAAAGGAGACCTCAAAGCATATTAGCCATTTGACCATGGAGAAGTCACTAACCCTATGTGGACCTCAGTTTATATCTGTAAAATGGGTAAAACAATATCTATAATAGCTACTTCAATGTTATAAGCTTCAAGTGAGATAACAAGAGTAAAGTGTAACCTTTAAGACATGTATATAAATTTAAATTATTATCTTCTATTTCCATTCTGGTAGTCTTCTGAGTGACACTGCACTGTGAGAACAAATGGGGTAGATACAAAGATCAACAAGCTGTCTAACCACTCCTGTACTCTACAGGTTCGTTTCCCTTCTCTCAGTCCCACACTATGGCTATCCTATAAGGTTCTGCCCTGGGCTTCTCTTCTGGCTCCACATTCTTTCCCTTGTGATTTGATGCACAGCCCTGCCCTGCATTCAATTATCACCTCTTTGTGGATTAAGCCAAACTATCTGTGCTGCTTTAACCCCTGAGTCCCTGGCCCCCATTTCTACCCACCTACTGGGTATTTTTGCATATCGGTCCCATTAGTCCCTTTAACTCAACACATCCAAATCTGAATTCATCCTCCTCAACTCCTCCAAACGTGCCCCTTCCCCCTTCCAGTGTCCCTAGCTCTGTTGGTGACACCACCATCTACCTGGTTACTCAGTTTTGAAACCTCAGACATTAATTCTTTCTTCTCTCTCCTTTAGTCCTAACATCAATTTAGTTGCCAAACCCTACCTACTCCACCTGTGAAATATTTCTCGTGCTCATGTCCTCTGCTAGCTATCCTGCCACCTTTATTAAAGGCTTTATGATTTCTTCCTGGACTCTTAACTACTCTCTGCCTCCATTCTTTCCTTTGGTCACTTGATCCTTTTAAACAACTGCCAAAATAATCTTTCTTATCCTTAGATCTGCCCTTGTCATTCCTCTGCTCAAAATTTTTTAGTAGCTCCTTATTGTTGCATTGATGATAAAATAAATTTATTTTTAGTACAGCATTCAAGGCCATCTGTATCCTATTCTCAAATTACCTTTCGAGTCCTATTTAATCTCTGTTCCCCTTTAAGTATCTGTGTGCCAGCCAAGCTTGATAGCTGTTCCTGGACTTGATCCTTGCCTCTCCTGTCTTTCCTCATTCATGCAAATCACCACACATACAGAGCATGCATTTTCTCCATAGCTCCATCTGCTGAAATCCCTCTCTTCCAGCCTCAATCTAGGTTCCACCTCCTCCATGAAGCCTCCTTTTTGCCAGTCCAGCTCAAAGGGATACCCCCCCCCAATTTCTTACACCCCATTGTCTGGATTTATTCTTTACACTTGTCACAGAAAACATTGATAATCATATAGATATAGATAAATAGATCTTATTCCTTCTTGTTAGCATATAAGCTCCTTGAAACCAGAGATAATAATCTTTCTTTTGTGTAACTACCCAGTGCCTTGTACATTTTTTTTTCTCTGACCTGTGATTTCTTCAATTTTATAAATTCTGCTGTGGAAGTTCCTTCTACCCACAAAGACTGACAATTCCTCTGTAACTTAGAGCTGCAGAGAGTTGCCTGTGGCAGAGAGAGGTTGTCATGCCCCTGGTCTCACACAGTCAGCAGGTGTTAGAGAAGGAAGCTCAATTCTAATAATCCTGATTCCAAAAGTGGGCCTTTATCCACTACATCATGCTGCTCCTTTTGCCTTGCAAATAGCAACTGCTTAATAAATGTTTGCTGAGTAAAAAGACAAGAGAACATTCTTGGACTAAGAACTACAGAGTGAGATCAAGGACTTTTTTCTTATTTTAAATCAACCAAGCAATCAAGCAATAAACATTTATTAAGCACTTACTGTGTGACAGACACTGTCACAAAATGACCCTGGAAGCATTTACAAGGAATTCCTTTATGGCAAGGGTCCTTAACCTGAGACCAACAGATCCCAAAGGGGCCTTGGATAGATTTCAGGGTTCCACGAGCTTGTTTTCTTAAATATTTTGAGAAATGAATATTAATACAATTAGTTTTCTTTGCAATCCCACGTGTTTATTTTGCATGTTTAAAAATAGTATTCTGAGAAGGGGTCCTTAATCTTCACCAGGCTGCCAAAGAAGGATTCATGAGAAAAAGTTTAAGAACTTCTGTGTTATAGTAAAGATATACAAATATATCATCAAGTTGTATCGTGGATCGAGCAATATGTTAATGAAACACATGGCGTAGATAAGTTTGGATTATCTGAAGATATCTGTACTCCATGGCCAGGTATATCACAGGTTCAACAGCTGAGCAGAAAAAGTTATTTACATCTTCTATTATATATTCTGCAGGAACACATTAGATTATGGGGAGGTCAACATCATTGCTGTTTAAAGATATCCAGACCCTTCCTGTCTGTATGATTTCATGTAGGTCATCCCTCAGAGCAAGACCTGTAGCACATTGGGTAAATTTCTTTATGAATGACTTATGCAAAAACAAATAAGTATTTCGTGGAATGGGAATGCAAACTTTAGGTGGGCTTTGATTTGTTAATGGAGTACCCAAACTCATTAGGTTAGGATTCACTGAAAGATGTGTGATTACTGCTAAAGTTGGCAACAGCTAATGAGATTTTGAAAATTCAATTTATTTTTTATATTCAATTTTATTCCCTAATAAGATAATTTTATTTGTTTGGTTTTCTTGCCAGAATGTAATGTAATCATTGCTTCCCGTCACTTTGATGTATTAAAATCTACAGCAGAAGAGTTGAATGCTGCCCTCCTTCCCTCCAACCCAGCCACTGTTACTCCCATCCAGTGCAATATTCGAAAAGAAGAAGAGGTAGAGTTAACATCTGTAATTTTTGTTTCTCTAGAAGTTATGAAAATTATGTGGGGAGTATATTATTGTCCTAAGTACTTCTTTGATATATTTTCTCATCTTAATGTACTATTGATTAGTAAAAATGCTTGGGAAATTGTTTATTTCTGTTCATTAGTTTTTTTCTGGTTAACATCAGATTAACCCTAAATACTTTTTTCTTTCGATCCCTGTTGATAATTTTTCTAAAACATACACTTTCTTGCTTTTTTAAGTAGAGTGTATTCAAAAGAAGCAAATCTAGCAAACTACACATATCTGCAAAGTCATTCTTTCACACTCACTTCACATATCTAATCCATTGACAAATCTTTTTTTGTCTACTTTCATAAGATCCCTCCTATCTGTCTCCCATTAACTCATAAAATCACCACCATAGTACAGATTCTCCTCTTATGTAGACTACTTCCATAATTCTCTAATTGGTCTTCTAGCCTCCAATCTCCTTCTTGCTCATCCATGCTTCATTTAGCTGTTGGTAATTTTCTTTATTCTCTTTTAACAATAATTCAGAAATTTTTTCTAAGGGCTTTAGTTATAGTGTTAATCTAAATGAAAACTGACAAGTCCTAAAGATGTTGATTACTAACTCTGTGTTGAATGTAGTGAATTTTCCACAAAATCAAACAAACCATTTCTGAGTTTTTTCCTCAGATAAAGCTTAACAGTACTACCTTCTCTAGGGTCTTATGAAAAATAATAATAACTGGGGCAGCCAGGTAGCACAGCAAGTAAGAGCACCGGCTCCAGTGGCAGGATGACCTGCGGATTGAATCCTGGGCTCAGACACTTAGCACCCACCCAGAAACACCTGGCCGTGTAACCTTGAGCAAGTTACTTAACCCCGATTGCTTTAAAAAAATAATAATAATAACTAACATTTATATAGCACTCACCATGAGTCAGGCACTGTGCTAAATGCTTTACAAAAGTTATCTCTTTTTTTTCTCACACCAATTCTTCAAGGTAGGTACTATTGCCATTTTACAAATGAGGAAATGGAAGGAAAAAGAGGGTAAGTGACTTGTCACACAACTAGGAAGTATCTGAGGAAAGATTTGAATTCAAATTTTCCTGATTCAAGGACAGGCACTCCATCCACCAGCTGCCTAGCATAAGAACTAAGAAATGACCTTCTTATTTTAGTGGCATTGATTTTTTTGTCTGTAAAGGCTTTCAAGGGGTAGCTAGGTGATAGATGGAATGCTGATTCTAGAGTCAGAAAAATTCATCTTTGTGAGTTCAAATCTGGCCTCGAACACTTACTAGCTGTATGACCCTGGGCGAGTCACTTAAACCTGTCTGCCTCAGTTCTTCATCTGCAATAAAATAAGGTGGAGAAAGAGATGGCAAACCATTACAGTATTTTTGCCAAAAAAAAAACAAACCAAACCCTAAATGGAGTCACAAAGAGTCAAACATGGCTGAGCAGCAGCAACAACAATGAAGGCTTTTAAATTTCAGGTAATCAAAATGATCGATTTTGATTTTTTGAGATACTATCTGTCATTTGAGTGGCTAAGAACTCTTCCCCTTAGTCATAGCTGTGATACTCCTCAGCTCACCGTCTTCTAATTTTTTTTGGTGTGATATTTTCTATTGACTATGTAACCAGTCTGAACTTATTGTGGTCTGATGCTATAAGATGCTGGTCTAATCCTAAAGAGGTTGTAGGATATGGATATGGACATGTGGTACAGGGCATGCATAATACCTTACTTTGCTTCCCACTTTTCTCAGCAGTTCTTGTTCAACAGCAAATTCTTCCCCAAGTAGGTTCTCTGACTTATTGAACCCTGAATTTGCTTCTGATTTTTCCCCAGCTGGTATGTTCTTCTGTACTAATTTCCTTTAAAAAAATACCAAATAATTTTGGTGATTACTGCTTTATGATATAATTTGAGACTGGTCTTGTTCCTCTGCCTTCATTCTCATTTTCCCCCCTAATATTTCTATGACAGTGCCAAACTTTTTTATTCTTGCAAATTAATTTTGTTACTCTTTGCAACTCCCTATAAAGTACCTGTAGGACACTTTTCAATGGCTCTTAGAGCTTGATACAATTTACTCTCTATTTTTTTTTCTAATTTCACTTCAAAATTTATGACTTTTCTTTTCCTTGATGTATCCTAGGCTTACCACTAGCACCAGTCTTAAGTTTATTAAACATAATCAGCACCCTCCTTTCTGTGCATGTACCAAAAAGGCAAAAATCTTCTGCCTTTTTATTATTTATTTTATTTTATTAATAAAATAATAATAATAAAATATATTTTATTTATTTTTATTTATTTATTATTATCTGCCTGTAATTATTAAGTGGTAAGACAGAGGGGAAGGAGGACTGAACTAAAGAGAACGCATGTGAAACAAATTATCTGAGGTGGAGTTGGTCACTTAGCTATGAGTGGTGAAAGACCATAAGGAAAACGGGACTCTCTCTCTCCACCTCACTCTCTCTCTGTCTGTCCCTCTCTCCCTCTGTCTCTCTTTGTCTCTCCCTCACTCTCTCTCTCTCTCTGTCTCTGTCTCTCTCTGTATGTGTATGTGTATACACACACATACACAGATATACATATATGTATATATGTACATATATATAATATGTGTTTATATATACACATATACATATGCATATACACACACACTATCCTAAGGGGAAAGAAAAGACTTCTGGTAATAGATAATTATCATATTATTAATTTATATTCCTATGACATTCTAGAGGCAACTAATGCGGTGGAATTAGGAAGTTCTGAGTTCAAATCCATCCTCAGATGCTAAGCAGTATGAATTTGGTCAAGTCACATAATCTGAGTTTCTTCAAATATAAAATGATGATAATTACAGCAAAATTATAAGGTTGTTGAGAGGATCAAATGAGATAATATTTGTAAAGGCACTTTACACAGTTCCTAACACATAGTAGGCATTGTTTCTGATGCGTGGTAGGTTCTATATAAATGTTTACTTCCTCCCTTCCAAAGTTTGCAAAGTAGAGCCCTCCCAATAGCCCTGGAATGATGTAGAGAGTACAAGTATTATTATTTCTGTCTCACAGATGGGGAAACTGTTGTTGAGACAAGTGAAAAAACTTCCCCAAGGCCACACATCTAAATGATAGAGTCACATTTGAGCAATGTTTTCTTCCTCACCTTCTATTGCTCTTAATCCACCAGAGAAGGAAATGGCAAACCACTACAGTATCTTTGCCAAGCAAATCCCATGGACCATGGAATCGGGAAGAGTTGAACATGACTGAATGACTCAACAACAAGAATAACGTCTTACTCCAGATCTAACATTCTTTTCCACATTGCCTCTAGGACAAGTATCATTAGCTACAGTGTAAAGATTGTGAAACTGAGGCTCAGCACTTTTCTCACTGCTTCCTATCATTGCCATTAATAAACATTGATTGAGTCCTTGATGTGTGGTGGAGGAGAAGGGGGAGTCAGGCCCTGGCATTATGATCTCTGGATGTTGAGAACTGGTTAGCCATTGGTAAGAGGCAGAACAAATGATATTCATAAATACATTTTTTTTTTACAGGTTTGTGAACTGCTGGCTTTTAGTTCTTTCTGATGTGTATCAACTGAGTTAGGGCCTGTTGTGGAGGGATTTTGGCCATGATAATCTTCAGTATGAGGTTATCAGTCGCAGTTTGGGTTCTTTAACCAACTTATTTTCTTGTGCTTGTTTTAGATTAACAATTTGGTTAAATCTACATTGGACATCCATGGTAAGATCAATTTCTTGGTGAACAATGGAGGAGGTCAATTCCTGTCTCCTTCTGAACTTATCACTTCAAAAGGATGGAATGCTGTGATTGAAACCAACCTGACTGGCACCTTCTACCTTTGCAAAGCAGGTAGGGGTGGTAAATATTCAGAGGAGGTAGGCCTTTCTTCATTTTTAGATCATAAAAACCCCTGAGAAGTATTACTTACACTGAAGTGCCCAATTCTTAAAGGAGCTGTGACTTGGCAAATATGAATGTTCCCAGTACTGATGTACGTTGCAGCCTCTCCACAATTTTGTAGGTTGCCTCCATAAGTAGCTAAAATATTTGCCATCTTGTAACCTTCCTGGTGGTAAATATCTCCAAACAGACTGAATTGGGTCCTTAGGCAACAAGCTCAGAGGCCTTCCCCAAACCATATCTGGAGTAGTGCTGAACTCTGAATAACACTTGGGTTCTCTGGGCATAACCTTTGTAATCCCATAGTTATCTCTATGCCTTGGAATGTGACTTATGAGTGAAATTTTAGTAGTGCCTGAAGTACCCATATTTTCCTATCTTGTTCTCATTTTGAAAATCATACATTTGATAAAAATTTTCTAGAAACCTCCAAAGACATTTATTAATATCTAATAATACGTAATAATTATAGATAGGGGGCACAATGAATAGAGCACTGGACTTGGAATCAGGAAGACTCATTTTCCTGATTTCAAATCTGGTCTCAGGGACTTATTAACTGTGTGACCCTAGACAAGTCACTTAAACTGTTTGCTTCAGTTTTCTCATCTATAAAATGAGCTGGAGAATAAAAACAAACAAACAACAACCAAAAAACAAACAAGTGCTCCAGTATCTTTGCCAAGAAAACCCTAAATGAGGTTATAGAGTCAGACACAACTGAAACTAAACAACAACAATATTTTAATAGACTAATAGTGTAATATATTAATAGTTATATTATTAATTGGTCTATTAGATGATTATTCTAATAAATTTGATAATATTTATATTATTTGTATTAGACATGTATATATATATATATATACATATATATATATATATATAATTTTTTGTTTCAATTGTGCCCTAATGCCCCCCTAACTTCTCCAGGGTCCACACCTCCAATTTGGAAAACACTCATAGTTCTATATTATTGTGGCACTGATAATTGTTCTATCTCTTAATGATTACATACTTTACATGTTGGCATGATGGTCTGAACTGTGATCTCTCAGACATCAGAATAAAGCTGTACTGATATAGAATAGAGGCTTTTATCTAAGGAAAGGTTTAAAAGAGTAAACTGATATGGCATTATTTAACCTGGAGAAGATAAATTGGAGAGTTAACTAGGCAACAGTCTTTATGCCCAGCAACAGTTTGCTCACATAGATAGCAAATGGCAGAATGGAGATTTACTCCTAGATATCCCCTATTACCCTGAGTTGTATGAAAATGATTGAATTTTATTGTCTTTTGGACAGTTTTCAAGTCGTGGATGAAGGAACACGGAGGGTCTATTGTGAACATCATTGTAATGTTAAGTCAAGGATTTCCTAAAGCTGTGTAAGAATTTTTATATACTTCCTTTTGTCTGGGAACTCTACTTAAACTCTTTAACGTGGGGTTTTGATGCCTCTCATAATTTCAAACTTTCTTCTTTTTTCCTTTGAGGCTTTAAGAAGGTACTTTTAAAGTATTCCTATGTACTTGGCACCATGCTGGCTCCATCTATGTTTTGGGATTGCTTCAGTGGTCAGGTGTTAGATGATGTAACCAAAGGATATGCTAAGTTTTGACACACATATTCTTCATTATCAGGACAACTCATGGATCCTATAGATATTTCTGATGATTTCATTTATACTCTTTCTGTGTGTCATACCATAGACACCAATACATATCCCCCATCATCGCCCTGCTTTTCCCCATTATGATTTATTTAACTATCTACATAGAACTTTAGGATAAAGCCAGCTTTTTAGACTTTTCCAGATTTTAGACATTTCCTGATGATTTTGCATTAACTGCAGGCTGAATTATCTGTGAAATCCTTGGTTACTCTTTGAAGTGTGTGTCATTCATCTTGAGATGTTTTTCTGCCTCTCATTTTCCATGTTGCAGATACAAGTTGAAAATCTTTTTTTTTTTGGTGTGGGGGAGAGAAGGTATCTCTTCTAAAAACTATCTCTTAATTGTTCATTTCCTCTTTAAGGAATACCTTTATATTATATAATTATATAATATATATTCATTATATAACATATAGTTATATAATATACTTATTATATAATAATATGTGCAATCATGTAAAACATTTCTATATTACTTATTTTGTGCAAGATGAGAGCAAGAAGGAGAGAGAGAAGAAGATGAAGAAGAAGGAGGAGGAGGAAGAGGAGGAAAAACAAGAAGAAGAAGAAGAAGAAAGCATGCTTCACTCTATATTCAGACATTAATTCTTTACCTGGAGGCAGATAGCATTTCTTATCTTGAGTCCTTTGGGATCATTGTAGTGGTAGTGCTGAGAATAGCTGACTCATTCATAGTTCTTCATTGTAAAATGTTGCTGTTGCCACTCATGTAAATCTTTCTAGGTTTCACAATACCTTTTCAAAGAATGGTTGCCCTACTTATTTTCATAAGTTTGGATGGAGACATAGAGAATTTTCTTTTAACATCATTTGGTTTCCAGGATAACTTCCTGGAACTTGCTTGAACTACTAAACAGTTTTCCCTCATCTTCCAGAAGACAGTTGGATGGTACAGCCCCAAATATTGCTTAACAGGAGTGTATTTTTTGAACTGTTCTTCTGTGACTTAATGCACCAGTTAGTTTTCATGTAAATATAAATGATTAGTGGAAGTTAAATAAAGCCTTTATTTTTTTCTTCCTTAAAAGGCACAGTGGAGCAGCGAGAGCTGGTGTTGAAAATATGAGCAAAACTTTAGCAGCGGAATGGGCCTGCCATGGAATAAGAATCAATTGTATCAGTCCTGTAGGTAACCAGTTATGTGTATACAATATTTGTTGTTACATTTTCCTTGTTAGTCATAGGTACATTCCATGTTAATATTTATTACAAAAGAGAACATTAGGCAATAGACAAGTTAGAGATTCTATTTGTTGCCAAAGTATTCTTTTATGTGCAATAACATTTGTAAAGAATTTTCCTAGTGCATTAATGTGTTTTGTTGGTTTCTTTCACTTTAACTCCTGGAGAAAGTGTGGAGTCAGCGAACTTCAAATCAAAGTGTTAAGGAGGGAGGAAGAGTAGTATGTCTACAGAGATAAAGCACTTTCACAATGTGAAATGTATTTGTCTGTTAGATCTTGTTATTTAGGGCACTTATTCTAGAAGGTCCTGAGAAATAGAATCTTTCCTTGTTTACTCCTATTTTTGGTAGCTTAGCCTCTGACTGGCAATTAGTTCAGAGACCCCTGGTGTTCTGTTATTTCCTTGCAAGTAGGTGTAATCCACTTAGGGAGAATAATTGTTGCTCTATGACATTATTGAGAAGCTCAAATAGTAGCTCTGTGATTCTTTACATCTAATCTCTTCTGTTATTTAAATCTCTATGCTGATAGTTCTATTCAGAATTCATTCTCTTGCTTATTTTTTTTACCTTCTCTTTTGTCCCCAAACCTAGGGAATAATTTATTCCCCAACTGCCTTTAGCAACTATGAAAAAGCTGGAGTGACTTACATGAGAGAACTCTTTCACACTTGCCCAGCTAAAAGATTTGGTGTTCCAGAAGAGGTAATTTCAATTTCTCAATCTCTCTCTTTCTCCCTCCCTCTCTCCTCATCCTTATGTCTATCTCTCATCATCTTTCCTCCCCTTCTCTCATCTTCCTTAACTCTTTCTATCTGTATCTTCTCTGTTTTCATATAGCCATAGAATGTTAGAGTTTCAAAGAACATTGGAGGCAGGAGGAGGAACAGAGAGAATATTTAAAGGAACATCATCTCATTTAGTTTTTAAAAGAACTTTAAATAGTTAATGGGAGTGGCGGCCAGGTGGCTCAGCGAGTAAGAGCGCCGAGGACCTGGAGATCGAATCCCGGGCTCAGACACTCAGCACCACACCCAAAAATAACTGGCCCTGTAACCTTGAGCAAGTTACTTAACCCCGATTGCTTAAAAAAAAAAAATAGTTAATGGATCCATTAAAGTTTGCGGTTGATAAGCTCTTCTGGGATGCAAAGTGCTGAACTGATAGAAGTCAATTGCTGGAAGATCATAGGGCTGTGTGAATAGACAGAAGAGAGGTACTTGGTTTTTGGTGCCATCAGATGCAGTTGGAAAAAATATATAAATACCATTTGCATTTCACAACTCATTAATTTTGGGAGAAATGTATATTTGCTCTTTCTCCGTCAATATAGTCTTTCAGATTAATCAACTCTAAAGCAGAGTCCAAGTCATTTAATTGTGTATACCAGACATCATTCAGCTTCCCTGAGTTAATTATGTTGAGATAAAGGATTCAACAATTTGGAGGATGTATGCTTAAATGAATAGAAGGAAAACCTTTCTTATATATCAGCGGGAACAGTACCTAAGGTGAATTTAAAAATAGTAAAATTCTTTATCCTGAAATATGAACAAAAATAATGCCAGCTATATGATGAGAAAACATGAGCCCTGTGTACTCAGAATTGAGATTATCATCTTATGTGTATGTGTGCATACATATACGTACAACAAATGAAAATTCATTTTATTGATTTCTTCACTTGTATTGAATCCATATAATATATATATATATATGAGGTTATTTACTCAGTCCCCAATCTCTACTACTTCATACTTCACTATCAATTTATTCAACACAGGCTAAAAAATCATCTTTTACCTTTTGCAACTTTTTCCCACTTGTCCAGCAATTTCCACAATTGTTCAGAGAAAATCAACAAGGTAATGCTTAATGAGGATACATAAAGCACATATGTAGTCAGGATTTTGCTTTAAGATATTGTATTCAGGAGCATCTAAAGTAGAAAGCTGTATCATATTTCTGTTCAACAAAAGGGAACACTCCACAACAATGAAGATTTTCTAAAAATAAAATTGCTTCAGAAAATTATTGGTTAAAAGAGCACATATGATCACTTGCCCACTGATGTCATAGAATGGACTCAGTTTTAGGTACACATTGTACTAAATGATATCTGAGAAGTTGTCTAATATTGTGATTCTGTGATATGTATGGACATAGATGTAGATAGAATATATGTAGATGTAGATAGAAAAGTATGAATATCTACGCAATTGCACACATGAATGTAACAAGCATATTTTATTTCTTAGATCTCCTCCGTCGCATGTTTCTTGTTATCTCCTGCAGCTTCATATATTACAGGACACACAGTGGTTGTGGATGGTGGTATTACTTTGTATTCTCGAATGTTGGACATACCAGGTGAGTCATAAAGAAAAATGACTGATCAAAAAGTTTGTGAGTTTCAGTATAAGATTTTAAATTTTCTGAAATTATTT
>NW_027185614.1:0-12574 GCF_028583685.1 Petaurus breviceps papuanus | reverse complement strand
CCAGACCCCTGCAACAACAGCACTGTCCTTCACCAGTGGACAGTATTCACTCTCTGTCTGCAGGACAGTCTCAGGGCTTCTTAACCAAAAGCCAGGTTCCAGGACTTCTTCCACAACAGGACTGTCTTTCACCAGTGGACAAATCTGGCAAAAGAACATCAAAACAGACAGACAAAGTACCAGCAAAACAGCCATGTCTCCTCAGTCCTTGGCAGCTCAGGGGGCAGGTCTCAAAAGTCCAGGGCAATTCAAAGTGGCCACCAGCAATTCTCTTAGTCTCTCTCTCTGCCTCCACTCTCTCTGCTGCTTCCAAAAAGGTTCTTCTGCCTCTCTCTTGTCTCTCCAAATCTATGTCACCAGCTCCTCCCAGTTCAGGACTCTCTTTTCACATCAACAAGTCCATCCCACAGGTGGGATTAACAAGCTCTGGGTTTTAACACAATCTATTTGAAAAACCAAGCCAATACAGGGGAATCTTTAATTGCCATTACTATCACACTGACTCAAGGAAATCTTTTGTATACATTCAATTCCAGCTCAACTCCCAACCAAAAAAGTAGCCAGTAAGCCAACTCAAAATGGTTTTAATTGTTCTTGTGATTTCTCTGAAAAGAAAAGCCAGCCTCCTTCATTCTTCAGGTTCACCAAATGTTCATGTTCCCAAGACTCATTATTCTGGCCCTGTTATATAAATATTACTGAGTGTCTTTAAAACAATGGCAAAGGAATGATAAAAAAGAAAATCTAAACTATGTCATACCAAAAACCACTGTCCTGAAAAATAGATCAAGAAGAAAAAATTTAACTGAAGAACTAGAGAATAAAGTGGAAACAGAAAAAAATCTACTTGGGTTACCTCCTGAAAGTGTTGTAACCACCATTTTGGGCAACTCTCCCCCAACTCTCTTCCCTATCAAGCTACTCCAGGTTCCCTAGGAAATACACCAACAAAACAGACCTAGTCCACAAGGAAGGCCCGCCAAGTCAGGCCTGTCCAAGCCTGCCACAAAAACCCACCACAAACTCACCAAGCAGAACACCACAGCCCCTCGCTCTTACCTAGGAACCAATCAGGGGATTTTTACTGTTTGGGTAACTGACAGGTCATTAAGCAACGATATCCTTTGGCTTCTGGATTTTCCCTGCTTGCTCCCCTTGGTAACAGTTATGTTTTGGCTTTTGTCTATATAAACCCCGAGATAAATATGCTTGGGGCTACATGATTTTGGTACATGCACTTTGCAGTCGCTGGCTTCATTATGCTCCACTATTAAAACTTCAGTTAAAATGATTAATGGTCTCATCTTGCAATTTCTCATTACAACAAAAGAAATCCCAAATTAAAATTCCCAGGAACTCCCCAAATCCTAGCTTCCACGTCAAATAAAAGATACTGCAAACAGCCAGAAAGGATTTAATCCAGAGGGGTCACAGGCAGGATCATACAGGATTTAACAGCCACCACTTAAAAGGAGCAGAGAGTTTGGAATACAATATTCCAGGAGGCAAAGGATATGGGCTTACAGCACAGAATAACGTACTCAGAAAAAGTGGGTATAATGCTTCAGGAGAAAGAAAGACCTTTAATAAAATAGAGAACTTCCAAACATCCATGATGAAAATACCAGAACTGCAGAGAGACTTTGAAGTTCCATGAAGGCATGAAGAGAAACATTAAAAGATAAATTTGAACAAATAATGATAAAAGTCTAAACAAGGATAAAATCCTTCCATTCAAACATGAGGAGAGATGACATGTGTCCTCTTGGAACGTTATCCTCATCAGGTTCATTGAGGGAGTCTGATTAAACAATGCATGATGGTAGTTCTGTTGTGTCTTGATGATCCTAAGAAAAAAACGAAAGGAAAGGGAAGAGGAATACACTGTGAGGGAGTGAAAAGCACATAGGAAAAATTATCTCACATCATAGAGTGCAAAAATAGACATCAATACAAACAAGGAATAGAGAGTGGGGGGAGCAGTTAGTTAACACTTCAGTCTTGCTGATCTGAATGGATTAAAGGGAAAAAATATGCATATACACGCACAGACACATACATATGCAGTTGGCTTGAGAAATTCACCAAACCCAACAGGAAAATAGGAGGGAAAGAGGGAAAGGAGGAGGGGGAACTAGGGAAAGGGTAGATCAAGGGGAAGGTTTTTTTCCATCCGAATATCATTTTTTTGTTGAGTAAGAATCTATTTTCTCTCCCACCTAATTGGAAAGAAGAAAAAAGAAAGAAAAAGAAAAATTCTTTGTAACAAATATATATAGTCACGTAAAACACGTTCTCTCATTGGCCAGGTTCAAAAAATACATGTCTGATGTTATATCCTGTATCCATCTCCTCTCAGTCAGCAGGCAGATAGTAGGCATCGTCACTGATCCTTTGGGATCAATGATTTAGAGCATTTTTTCATATGACTACAGATAGTTTTGATTACTTTGTCTGAAAACTACCTGTTCATATCCTTTGACCAATTATCAATTCATATTGTCATAAATTTGACTCAGTTCTCTATATATTTGAGAGATGAGGCCTTTATCAGAGAAATTTGCTGTAAAAATCTCTCCCCATCCCCTTCAGTTTTCTGCTTTCCTTCTAAACTTGACTGATTGGTTTTGTTTGTGCAAAAAAGTTTTTAATTTAATGTAGTCAAAATTATCTACTTCACATCCTGTAATGTGAGATCTGTCTCTTGTTTGGCCATAAATTCTTTCCTTATCCATAGACCTGAGAAGCAAACTACTTCACACTCCCCTAATTTCTTATGGTATCACCCTTTATGTCTAAATCATGTACTCATTTTGACTTTATCTTGATTCTAGGTGTAAGGTTCTGAATCACTATTGAATACAGAAATGCAAATTAAAACAACTCTGAGATATCACCTCACACCCATCAGATTGGCTAATACAAGCCAAAAAATGAAAATGACAAATGCTGGAGGGAATGTGGAAAAGTTGAGATCCTAATGCATTATTGATGGAGTTGTGAACTGATCCAACTGTTCTGGAAAACAATTTGGAACTATACCCAAAGAGCTATAAAAACTGTGCATACCCTTTGATCCAGCAATATCTCTAGTAGATCTATATCCCAAAAAAATCAAAGAAAAGGGGAAAGGCCATATTTATTTAAAAAAAAAAACATTCATAGCAGTTCTTTTGTGGTGGAAAAGAAATGGAAGTTGAAAGGATGCCTATCAATTGGGAAATGGCTGAACAAGTTGTGGGATACAATTGTGACAGAATACTATTGTGCTATAAGAAATAATGAGCAGGATGGTTTCAGAAAAACCTGAAATGACTTATATGAATTGATGCAAAGTGAAGTGAGTAGAACAAGGGGAACATTTTACACAGTGACAACAATATTATAATGATGATCAACTGTAAAAGACTTCACTACTACAATCAAACCAATTATCCAAGACAATTCCAAAGGACCCATGATGAAAAATGCTATTCAATCTCCAGAGAGGTAATTGATTAATTCTGAGTGCAGACTAAAGCAGACTTTGTAAACTTTATTTTTCTTGGAGGTTTTTATGTGTTTTCTTCTGCAACATGGCTAGTATGGAAATAGGTTTTGCATGACTTCACCTGAATAAACAATATCATATTACTTGCCTTCTTAAGGAGTGGGGGAGAAGAGGGAGGGAGATAATTTGGAACTCAAAATTTTTAAGAAGGAATGTTAAAAAATTTACATATAATTGGGAAATATTTAATGAAATAAATTTTAAATGGGAGAGAGTCCTGGACTAGCTTTCTTTAAAAAAATAAAAAAACTAATTTTTTTTCATCTAGCAAAAATCTGCCTTCTCAACTTTCCACCCCATTACCCCTATCCCAGTTGAGAAGACAAGAAAAACAGAACTTCTGTTAAAAATGTGAGTAGTCAATCAAAACTGATTTCTGTATTAACCATGTCCAAAAACATATTTGTTTCATTTTACCCTTTGAGTCCTTCCCCTCTCTATTAACTCTATCAGAGATAGGGAGCATTTAAATCATTAGTCTTATGGTATGGTGGTTGGTCATTACATTGAACAGAATTCCTAATTCTTTTAAAGTTATTTGCTCTTGCCTTATTGCATATACATCATTCTCTTGGTTCTGTTCACTTGCCCTTGCATCAGTTCATACAAATATTCCCAGCTTTCTCTAAAACCATCTTCTTCATCATGTCTTTACAAAATAGTATCCCATTATTTACAAACTATAACTTGTTCATACTTTCCTCAATTTGTGGATACCACCTCAGATTCCTATTCTTTGCTAACTCAAAAAGAGCCATAAATATCTTTTGTACATCCTTGTTAGAATTTGTTTTGCTTAGGAATTATGATGTTCAGTTGTTTCAGTTGTGTGTGATTCTTTGTGATCCCATTTGGTGTTTTCTTGGCTAAGATTCTATAGTTAATTTTACAAATAAGGACATTGAGGAAATAGGGTTAAGTGAATTTGCCCAGGATCACACAGCTAGGAAGTGTCTGAGGCAGGATTTGAACTCAGGAAGATGAGTCTTCCTGACTCTAGGGCTGGCAATCTCTTCACTATCCCACCTAGCTGCCCCCTTGCTTAGGGATAATCCCTCTCATCCCAAAGCAATCAAAGAAAAAGAAAAAGGACATATATGTACAAAAATATTCATAGCAGCTCTTTTTGTGGTGGAATTGGAAACTGAGGGGACGTACATCAGTTGGGGAATGGTTGAGCAAGTTGTGGCATATGATTGTGATGGAATACTATAGTCCTCTAAGAAATAACAAGCAGGATATTTTCATAAAATCCTGAAAAAACTTACATGGCATCATGCAAAACGAAGTGAGCAGAACCAGGAGGACATTGTGTATAGTAACAGTGATACTGTATAATGATCAGCTGTGAACAACTTGGCTATTCCCAGCAATACAAAGATCCAGGACAATTCCTATGATGAAAACTGCTATCCACCTTCAGAGAAAGAACTCATGGAATCTGAATGCATATCAAAGCACACTGCTATTTCACTTTATTTTTCTTGTCTCTGTTTTCTTTTGCAACATGACTAATATGGAAATGTGTTTTGCATGACTTCACATGTTATAACCTTTATGAAATTACTTGCCTTTTCAATGATGAGTGAAGGGAGAGAGCATGGGGGAGAATTTGGAAATCAAAATGGTAAAAAGTAAAGGTGAAAAATTGTTTTTACATATAATTGGGAAAAATAAAATTCAAAAATAGTGATTTAGAGCATTTTATGTGACTTTGATTTCTTTTTCTGAAAGATGCCTGTTTATATCCTTTGACCATTTACCAGTTGGGGAATGTAATGTTAATGGGATTTAAGATCTTCCCCACCTATTAATAGGGCTCATGTGGAGCCTGTTAAGGGAAGCTTGCCTAGGGGAGGCTTGCTTGTAGGAAGGCTTTCACACCTTTTGCTAATTTCTAATTAGGTACTGAGTCAAGAGGGTTATGGTGGATTCTGGTTCTGAGAAGTGTAAATATACTCTGAGTTGGTATTTTGCTTTGGGGGTTCACTTATGAGGAGGATCTTGTGATTCCCTAGTCGAGATTCTGAGTGACCATATGTTCAGAGCTCCTGGAAAAATGTAAAGGCTCTCTGGATCCAGGGATGTATGTTAAGTGTGTGGTTGATTCAGGCAGTCAGAGCCTTGCCTGTTGGTCTTTATTTCACTGCTTGTATTTTCTTTTCTTTTTTTTTTTTTTTTGCTTTTCGGAGGGCAATTGGAGTTAAGTGACTTGCCCAAGGTCACATGGCTAGTTTTTTTGTTAAATGTCTGAGGTCGGATTTGAACTCAGGTCCTTCTGACTCCAGGGCCGGTGCTCTATTCACTGCACCACCTAGCTGCTCCCTAATCACTGCTTGTATTTTCTCTGAAGTTCAGGGTGCTGACTCTTCCCCTGAACTAGTGTAATTTAAAAAGATTGTTGACCCTTTGAACACTAGCTTTCCTAGAAAAGCAGATCTAAGAACCTATGCCAACAGCCATTCTGGATATGCCAGTATGATTGCCACTCTAGGGAGTGGCTCATATTTTTTTCCCCTCTTGTTTTCTTTCTCTTTTTTTTCCTTTTTAAACATTTTTATTTAAAGTTTTGAGTTCCAAATTCTATTCCTCCCTCTCTTGAGAAGGCAAGCAATATGTTATAGGCTATATGTGTACAATTATATAAAACATTTCCATATTAGTCATTTTGTACAAGAAGACTCAAATAAAAGAAAAGTGAAAGAAAGTGAAAAATAGCATGCTTTAATATGTATTCAATCAATATCAATTCTTTCTCTGAAAGCAGATAGTACTTTAGTATTGTCTTGGATCATTGTATTGCTGAGAAGAGCTAAGTCACTCACAATTCTTCATTGAACAACATTGCTGTTACTGTGTACAACATACTCCTGATTCTGCTCATTTCCCTTTGCATCAGTTCATGTAAGTTTTTCCAGGTTTTTCTGAAACCATCCTGCTTGTAATTTCTTATAACACAATAATATTCCATCACAATCATATGTTTAGCCATTCCCCAAGTGATGGGCATCCCTTTGTTTTCCCAATTCTTAGCCATGAAAAAAAAGAGCTGCTATAAATATTTTTACGAATAGGTTCTTTTCATTTTTTTTTTTTTTATATCTTTGGGATTACGGACCTAGCAGTGGTATTGCTAGAACAAAGGATATGCACAAATTTATAGCCCTTCGGCCGTAGTTCCAAATTCCTCTCCAGAGTGGTTGGATCAGTTCACAACTCCACCAACAGTGCTTTAGTGTTCCAGCTTTCCCATATCCCCTTCAACATTCAACATTTTCCACTTTTGTTGTATTAGCCAATCTGATAGGTATGATGTGGTACCTAGAGTCATTTTCATTTGCATTTCTCTGATAAGTGATTTAGAGCATTTTTTTTCATATGACTAGAGATAGATTTGATTTCTTTGTTTGAAAACTTCCTGTTCCTATCCTTTGATCTTTTATCAGTTAGGGAATGACTTGTATTTTTTTAAATATAAATTTGGCTCAGTTCCCTATTTGTTTGAAAAATGAAGCTTTTAGCAGAGAAACTTTCTGCAAAAAATTTTTCCCCAGTTTCATATTTACCTTCTAAATTTTGACTGAATTATTATTGTTTGTGCAAAACCTTTTTAATTTCATGTAATAAAAACTTTTCAGTTTTACTTCCTGTATTGCTCTTCATAAATTCTTCCCTTATCTATAGATATGACAGGTACACTTTTCATGCTTCTGTGACTTGCTTAAGATATCACCCTTTATGTCTCATTTATTGATTTTGACTTTACCTTAGTTTACAATGTGTGATGTTGGTCCATGCCTAGTTTCTTCTAAACTCCTTTCTAATTTTCTCAGAAATTTTTGTCAATTGGTGAGTTCTTACCCTAAAAGTATGGATCTTCAGGTTTATCAAATACTAGATTATTATGGTCATTTACTACTGTTTAGTGTGTACCTAATCTGTTCCACTGATCTGCCTCTCTATTTATCAGTCAGGACCAGATTATATTCATGATTACCACTTTATAATATAGTTTGAAATCAGGTACTGCTAGGTTACCTTTGTTCACATTTTTTTTTCAATGACTTCCTTGATATTCTTGACCTTTTATTCTTCCAGATGACTTGTTATTTTTTCTAGCTTTATTAAGTGTTTCTTTAGCAGTTTGGTATGGCACTGAATAAATAAATTACCTTAGATAGAATTGTCTTTTTTTTATCATATTGACTCAGCCTACCCATGAACAATTAATCATTAATCTTTCTCCCATTGTTTAAATTTGTCTTTATGTGAAATGTTTTGCAATTGTGTTCATATAGTCATTAAGTGTGTCTTAGCAGGTAGACTCACAAGTATTTTATATCCCACAATTTTGGTAAGTTGTTAATTGTTTCAACTAAGATTTTTAGTTGATTCAGGGTTCTCTAAGTATATCATTATATCATCTGTAAAGTTCAGTCCTGTTTTAAAGATGGAAAAACTGGAGCCCAGAGAGTCTCTTAATCTTACTAAACCTCAGTTTCCTCATTTGTGAAAGTGTAGACAATCCTTATACTTACATTATATACTCCACAGAGCTGTTGGAGGTTTACACAGAAATAACAAGAATGGAAAAATACAAGGCATTTTTATAAAGAAGCTGTTGATGCTGGATGAATTTTGAGTCAATTCAATTCAAGGTCTGGATTCAGGCTTGAGATTAGCCCTGAGAATCAGTGGTTCTTTGCCTTATTTTGTCTCTACCCAGAGTTTACTTTGGGAAGAATCTCCAGAGGTCTAAGGGAAAAAGTCACTCCTGCTGAGAAGCTGGGAAGGTTTCCCAAAGAAGGGGTTAGTAGATTGTAAAATGATTAGTAGGATTTCAGCAGGCTGCTTCTGTCTATCTAACTTAGGTTTAAATAATGATCTGTTGTTCACTTGTTTGTTAGACATGTCTGACTCTTCATGACCCCATGTAATGCCAAGCAAAGGCAACTTCCCAAGGTTCAAAATAACAGCATAGCTGCTCTCCATTTTATTCAGTGACAAATTAAGAACAGAGAAAATCAAAATACAGCACAATTCAAAATACAGCATTCACCAAGTGTAATTCAATCAAGTACAATTCCACCCCTAGGCAGTACATTCATTTAGTCCCCCTTAGTACATCACAAAGCCCCTCTTCTCAAATGGAGATTAGTTTCCAATCATAAGTAAAGTACATTCATTTGTTCAATCACAGAGCACAAAAATGTCAAAAGCATTTAATACCCAAAGAGGTCTTTTCTTCATCTTGACCCCAGGCAAGTTCTCAGAAATCTTTGTTCCTGGGGAGACAAAGCTTAGCAAAGCCACAAGATACATTGCCAGTGTCCTCATTAATTTATTCTCTGTCTGCAGAACAATCCTAGGACCCCTGAGAACATTAGAAAAGCCCCCTTCCAGGATTTCTGTAAACATACAAGAAAATCCTTCTTCAGGGCTTCTAAACCAACAGCCAGGTTCCAGGACCTCTGCAACAACAGGACTGTCTTTCACCAGTGGACAAATCTGGCAAAACAACATCAAAACAGACAGACAAAGTACCAGCATAACAGCCATGTCTCCTCAGTCCTTGGCAGCTCTGGGTGGCAGCTCTCAAAAGTCCTAGGCAATTCAAACTGGCCCTTAGAAATCCTCTCCGTCTCTCTCTGCCTCCAAGATTCTGCTTCCAAAAAATTCTGCCTCTCTCTTTGCTTGTGTCTCTCTAAATTCACGTCACCAGCTCCTCCCAGTTCAGCCCTCTCTTTTCCCCATCAACAAGTCCATCCCACAAGTGCGATTCACAAGCTCTGGGTTTTAACACAATCAATTAAAAAAACCAAGCTAATACAGGGGGATCTTTAAATACCATTACTATTATACCCCATATGCAATTTTCTTGGCACAGATACTAGAGTGGTTTTCCATGTCCTTCAGCTCATTTCACAGCTGAGGAAACTGAGACAAACAGGGTTAAGTGACGCGCCCGAGGTCACATAGCTAAGTGTCCAAGGCTGGTTTTGAATTCAGGTCTTCCTGACTCCAGAACCAGCACTGTCTCCACTGTGCCACCTAGCTGCCCAAATAAAGACATGGTGACTCTCTAAGCTATTACCGTATACATCATCCTAAAATTTTTCTGTATCAAATGTTTTTGCTAAATTGTTTTCTTTGATAAAAGAGAGGGTTCAATGATAGGATGGGTGGAAAGCATGTAAAGAAAAAGAAGCTTCTCATTCAAAATTAGTATATTTAATTAAAATAAAAAAGACAAGTAGGATTTCAGCAGGTTCTGAGCCTTTTTGTCCACATCAGACACAGAGATTCTCTGAGTCATTTCACACTTGGTCACTTTATTTTCTGACTTGACCATGGAGTACCACCAAGTCATAGAGGAAAAGCAGAAGCAGCAGGAAACAGGCTCTCTTGATGTGGTTAGCCAGGGCCTCCTTCCAGGGCAAGGTGATTCTGGTCCTCTTGCTCTGACACCTGAGGGTGGGAAGCACCCCTGGAGACTCAAGGCTGCAGGTCCTGGTTTGCTCTCCTGTGTTCCTTTGCACCACAAGGGAACTGAGGCTGACTGAGCCTGGGGAACTCCAGCTGAGGGTGGAGGGGTCTGGGCCTGGGAAGCGCTGGCTCAGAGGGATGCTGCTGCTGGAGAGGCTGGAAGGGCAGGCTTCCAGGGAGTCATAGGCAGACAGGGGGGCCCACCAGGTCCTGGAATCATGCAGGAGCCAGAAGCCTTGAGCACACATGGCCTGGATCCCTTGGATGACCATCTCCCTGCACATGTGCAGGCAGCCCCAGAGGCAGGTGAAGAAGAGGTGCTGTAGAATGATTTGCCGGATGACATCAGTGCCCTTGGTCTTCTGGTGGAAGCTGACCAGACCATAATAAGCCCACTGGGCCCAAGACAGCAGGGGCAGCATCACCCCCCTCCTCAGATGTTTTAGCAGCCTCAGGGTGCTGTCCTGGGCCCAGTGGGACGTGGCACAGAGCATGCCTAGAGAGCAGGTCTTGACAGTGAGCACAGGGCTCCACAGGGCTTTGAGTATGGGGCTCAGCACCTCCTCACACAGCTTCCTGGACATGCTCATGGTCAGTATCTCAGCTGCCTGCTGGATACGCCACAGGACATACAGACAGACCACACAGATGGAGATGTAGTGGGAAGCCAGTCCCATCATGGCCGCAAACAGGGCCAGCAACAACATGGAGATTTCCCCCCACAAGGCCTGGGTTGTACAAGGCAAGTACTTGAGTGATCAGGACCTTGACCAAGAAGGGAGAAGGCTGTCAGTCCCTGGGGTCCAGGCCCTTGGGGCATCACTCCCTTGGCTGGTGAAGAGGGAAGCTCGGCATCCAAGCTGTGGTCTCCAGCAGCCACAGGACTGGGCTCTGGCCACCAGATCATACCCTCCAATTATCTGGACACCCAATCAGAGGAGGGCCTTTTTAACTGTCAGTGACAGCACAGAGATCTGGGGAATGATGTCATACTGGGGAAGGAGAGACATTGTGTCATGTCAAACCTGAGTGGGAAAACTGACTTTCAAAATGGCAGCATATCTTTTTCCCTATGAATCCAGTAGTACTCAGACCATTTTCCTTATGAGCTAGTTGTCATCTATGGTGACTTCCTACTCTAGGTAGGGTCTTAGTAGCCTATTATCTGGCAGAGAGTGGGATCAGATGGCATTTAAGGCCTCTTTCAGCTACCATATTCTATGACTTGGGATTTTCACTCCCCAATAAACTCATGCCAAACAGGTAAATATTGTGTATCCCTTATAGAGTGTGGGCTCTTACCTACCCTGTGTCTTGTACTGATGAGTGAGGTCAGCAAAGTTGGGCTTCTAGTCACAAGACCACCCCACTACTCATTAGCTTGGGAGCCTTGGCTTGTTGTCTTTTCCAACCTAGGTCAATTCACTTGCTGGGAAGCCTGGTAACCCTCTGCTCCATAGGACTAATCACATTAGAGTTTTGTGTGGACATCTGGTTGATAAAACCCCCTGGAGCTCAGATCTCTGGTATTCAACAGATTGACAGCCTTAGCCTCCATAGCATGTGTGTCAGGGGGAAGGGAAGGGAGGAAAAGGGAGTAAGTAAGCATTTAAATAGTGCTTACTCTGTGCTGGGCACTGTACTAAGCACTTAAAAGAAAACAGATATCTCATTTGATCCTAGGAAATAAAAGCTATTATCATTCTCATTCTACAGTTGTGCATATGGAGGTAAACAGAGGTTATATGACTTGTTCACAGTCATATAACTGATAAGTGTTTGAGGAAGGTTTTGAACGCAGGCTCATCACTCCATACATCATCCACTATACCATTAGCTGACTGTAATGTAAGGCCAAAGAAAGGCAACTTCCCAAGGTTCAGAATACCAGCATAGGTGCTCTCCATTTTATTCAGTGACAAACCAAGAACAGAGAAGATCAAAACATGACATCACTCCAAATACAGCATTTACTAAGTGTGATTAAATAATCTCCAAGCACTACCCCACCCCAGCACCTTCCAATCATTCAATCAATTACAAAGTCACTACTCCACCCCTAGGCTGTACCTTCATTTAGTCCACCACAAAGCCCCTCTTCTCAAATGGAGATTAGTTTCCAAACATAAGTAAAATACATTCATTTGTTCATCCACAGAACACAAAAAGGTCAAAAGTTCCCCACCCCTGGATCACAATTGAATCTACCCCAGAGTTACATCAAGTTTAAGCACAGCACTTAATACCCAAATGGAGGTCTTTTCTTCATCTTGACAGGAGGCAAGTTCTCAGCAATCTTAGTTCCTGGGGAGACAAGGCTTAGCAAGGCCACAAGATACATTGCCAGTTCCTTCATTAATTCATCCTCTGTCTGTAGAACAGTCCTAGAACCCCTGAAAACATTAGCAAAACCCTCTCCCAGGATTTCTGTAAACATACAACAAGAAAATCCTTCTTCAGGGCTTCTGAACCAACAGAAAGTTTCCCAGACCCCTGCAACAACAGCACTGTCCTTCACCAGTGGACAGTATTCACTCT
>NW_027185613.1:0-12030 GCF_028583685.1 Petaurus breviceps papuanus | reverse complement strand
AAAAAAAAAGGCAAAAAAAATAATATTAGTGATGATGGGCATCATTGTTTTCTCTCGATCTTATTGGAGAGGCTTCTAGCTTATTCCCAGTAAAGATAATGTTTGCTAATAGTTTTAGGTAGATGCTTTTTGTAATTTTAAGGAAAAATTCATTTTATACATATGGTTTCAAGTGTTTTTAAAGGAATGAAAGTAATATTTTACCAAATGATTATTTTCTGTATCTGTCAAAATCATGTGATTTTTATTACTGATATAATCAATTATGTTAATAGTTTTCCTTATATTAAACAAGCCCTGAATTCCTGGGATAAATCCCAATTGGTCATAATGAATAATCTTTGTAGTATATTACTGTAGTCTCTTGGTTAGTATTTTATTTAGGATTTTGTATCAATATACATTAGTAAAATTGGTTTATAATTTTTTTCTCTGTTTTTGCTCTTCTTGGTTTAGATATCAGCACAATATTTGTTTCATAAAAGGAGTTCTATTATTCCAAATAATTTATTTAATATTGGAATTAGTTGATCTTTAACTGTTTGATAAATTCACTTGTAAATCCATATGGTCCTGATGCTTTTTTCCTTGGGAGCTCACCTATGACTTATTCAATTCTTTTTTCTAAAATAGGTTTTTTTTAAGATATTCTATTTCCTCTTTTTGTTAATCTAGGCAGTTTATGTTTTTGTAAATAGTCTTCTATCTCAATTTAATTGTTAAATTTATTGGCATGTAATTGGGCAAAATGACTCCTGATAATTGCTTTAATTTTATCTTCATTAGTGATATATTCCCCTTTTCATTTATTTATTTATTTATTTATTTTTAAGCAATTGGGGTTAAGTAACTTGCTCAAGGTTACAAGGCCAGTTATTTCTGGGTGTGGTGCTAAGTATCAGAGCCCGGATTTGATCCCAGGTCATCCTGACTCTGGGGCCAGTGCTCTTACTCACTGAGCCACCTGGCTGCCCCCCCCCCCTTCTCATTTTTAATACTGGTGATTTGGTTTTCTTCTTTCATTTTAAAAACCATATTGACCAATGGTTTATCTATTTTATTTATTTTTCATCAATCTAACTCTTAGTTTTATTTATTATTATTATTTTTTACATTCAGTTTTTATCCATCTCACTTTTAATTTTAGGGATTTCCAAGGTGTTTAATTGAGAATTTTAAAAACTTTTTTTTTGCTTTTTGGAGGGCAGTTGGGTAGTGACTTGCCCAAAGTCACACAGCTAGTAAGTTTAGTGTCAAGTGTCTGAGGCTGGACTTGAACTCAGGTCCTCTTGACTCCAGGGCAGGTGCTCTATTCATTGTGCCACCTAGCCGCCCCTTAATTGAGAATTTTTAATTTGTTCTTTTTCTAGTTTTTAAATTGCATCCCCAATTAATTGATCTGCTCTTTCTCTATGGTATTTTATTGATGTAAGTTTTTAGAGATATAAATTTTCCTCTCATTACTGTTTTTGCTGCATCCCATAAGTTTTGGCGTGTCTCATCGTTCTCTTTAATAAAATTATTTCACTGACTTGTTCTTTAACCCATTCGTTCTTTAATATTAAATTAGTTTCCAATTGATTTTTAATTATTTCTTGCATCTTGATGCATTTCTTGCATCAAGATTCTTTTTTTCTATCATAGCTTTCAGGTAGTCTGATTATTCTTATAACTTCTCTTCTTGATCTGTTCTCCAGATCATTTGTTTTTCTTATGAGATGTTTTCTTCTATTTTTTTATTCTTTATGTTTTGTTTTATTACTTCTTGGTCCTTTATAGCTTCCCTTTGTCCAATTATAATTTTCTTTCTTTTTCTTTTTTTATTACTAAAACTTAAATACACAATAAGAAAAGAAAAAGAAAGATTATAAACTTAAATATTGAAACTCAAATACAAAATAAGAAAAGAAAAAAGAGCATAGCATGTGTACAGCAGAATGTAAGAGAGGATTCAGCATATATAGCAATAAATTTCCAGGTCAAGAAAACCTATGTAATAAATACTACATGGACATCTTTTCTTTGCTTTCTTGTAAGTTTTCTTTTGTTCTCCGCTGTGTACTTTTTAAATTTGTTCTTTTTTTCCCCCCTTCCTTTTCCCTTTCTCCCCCCCCCAGGCTACAATTAAACATAGATATATTTATATATAGATATATAGTGTATATATGTATATATATATATAAATTCTATTAACACAATAAATTCTATTAAAACAATACAAATATCTATCCAAGATATATATATATATATATGTATATAAAGAGAGAGAGAGATACACACACACATATATATATACATACATTCATACATACATAGACATATACTTTCCCTCCACTCTGGAACCAAAACCAGGGACTCCTGCGTTTCTGCCAGTGACCACAACCAGCAAAGCCCTCACCCCTCTGCAACTGCACTGACCATTGTGCTCACTCTTTGCCTGCAGCCACAGCTTGGGATTGAGTCTGGTCAGCCTGCCTGGGCCTTGTGTCCACCACTAGCTTAGGGCTCCCATAGTCTTCCCCTGATCAGTCACCAGACTCCCACATAGTATGTGGGCAAAAGGTGTCAAGCTAAGTCTGCTGCCTACAAAGTTGCCCCCAGGGCTTGCTGTTTGCAGATAACAGCAGTTGGTATCCGCATTTCAGTGTGGCCAGACCATCACCCCTGAAGGGTCCTCTCAATTTGTCTTAGGCTGGACAGCTGCTTTACCCTGACTTTTAATTATTTCTGCCACTCTAAAATGTACTTTGAGGCATTATTTTTATTTGTGGAGGAATTGAGGAGAGTTTCCTTCCTTATTCCACCATCTTCCCACAATTCCCTTTTACTAGAGTTTGAATTTATAACCTTTCAGGTCCACTTTGAGTACTTGGCCAATCTGGCAGCATTTTGCAGCAAGTTAGGACAGATAAAGCATTTCTCAGGAGAGAGAGGAGGTAGAGAAACGAGGGGAGGGGGAAACACGATAAAGGAGAAAAGGGGAGCATTTGGAAATGTAACTGGCAGAATTTATTGTCAGAATAAAAAAACAGTCCCTCTTCAAAGGCAGAAGACAAGAGGAAGTGACTGAAGACTTTTATAATCGTGAAAGAAATGTTTTAAGACTATACCATGTTCAGTAGGATACTTCGGAGTCAGGACACCTCTCTTGCTGTAGGCCTCATCACCAACATAAGTGTTTTATCCTGTTGTCATCAGACACCTTGTAACCCAAGAGGAATAACCTGTTCTTACAGAAGCTCCCTGAGAGAACAACCAACAGAGCGAAGATGACACATCATGTTTGAGACCTTCAGTACCTCAGCCATGTATGTTGCTATTCAGACTGACTGTGTATGCCTCAGACTGTACCACTGGTCTCATTATGAACTCTAGTGATGTGTCTGCCATACTATGCCCACCTGTGAAGGTTATGCCCTTTCCTATACCATCCTTCACCTAGACTTGGCTGACCACGACCTGACAGATTACCTCATGAGGATACTGGCTTTACTACCACAGCTTAAAGGGAAATTGTTCATGACATCAAAGAGAAGCTGTGCTATGTTGCCCTGGACCAAGGGTGGGGAACCTATGGCCTCTTGGCCACATGTGGCCCTCTTGGTGCTCAAGTGCTGCCCTTTGACTGAATCCAAACTTAACATAAATCCTTTTATTAAGGGGCCTGGACTTTGAGTGGCAGAGAGCTATTTTTTTTTTTTTTTTTTTAGCAATCAGGGTTAAGTAACTTGCTCAAGGTTACACGGCCAGTTATTTCTGGGTGTGGTGCTAAGTATCTGAGCCTGGGTTTCGATCCCCAGGTCATCCTGACACTGGAGCCAGTGCTCTTACTCGCTGTGCTACCTGGCCGCCCCTGCAGAGAGCTATTTTTTTCCCTTGTGCAGAGCTATCAGTTTCTTTATGGGTTAGGTGATCACCTTAGCAATAAGAGGTTCAGGTGTCCACAGGCCCTCTCCCAGCCATCTTTTCTGGATATGAAATCCTGTACTGTTCATGAGACCACTTTCTTCTTCTTCTTTTTTTTAATCAATTGGGGTTAAGTAACTTGCTCAAGGTTACTCGGCCAGTTATTTCTGGGTGTGGTGCTGAGTATATGAGCCCGGGATTCGATCCAGGTCATCCCAACACTGGAGCCGGTGCTCTTACTTGTTGACCCAGCTGGCTGCCCCCATGAGACCACTTTCAATTCTGTCATGATGTATGATTTTGATATTCAAAAAGGAGGATCTGTATGCCAGCACAGTATTGTCTGGTGGTGCTATTGTTACTCTGGTATTGCTGACTGAATACAGAAGAAAATCACAGCCCTGGCACTTAGCACAATGAAAATTAACATCATTGTTTTCCCTGGAGCAATTCCATCTGGATAAGTGGTTTTATTGTGGCTTCTTTCTCCATCTTAGAGCAGATGTAGATCAGCAAGCAGGAATATAATTAATTTGGCCTATCCATTGTCCATTGCAAAATGCTTCTAAATGGGTTGCTAACAGATTTGTAATATTTACTCTATGAGTATTCACAAAATATAAATTTTCTCTGGCAAATATACACCTCAGATTCACCCCATGAAGCTGGAATATATCTTTGAAAAGAAAAAGTTGTCCTTGGGGAAATTTATATATGATATTAGACAAATTTCAATACTTTTTAGATTGTTGAAACATTACTGATTTAATCTTGAATTCAAGTTAACATTTGTTCCCTTGGTGTTCATTTCAGCATATCTTGTTGGTATCTTTGATCTAAATCCTTATACAGGCCACTTCATGTGATAAGTAAGGCTAAGAGTTAACTTCTGTGGATAGTCAGTCTGATAATATGGCAATATAATATCCATATGACTGGTTGGCATTCATTAGTTGTTCAATTTGGTTTTATAAAGCATCATATCTGTACGGGATATCTAAAGGCCACATTCTATTCAATGAGCTGACTTCTAGCTTTTCAGAAAACTGACTTCCAGTTTTCTCAGAATGTTTCTCCTAAATCTGGCAAGAAATAGTTTATTAAAGCCAGCATCCTAGCAGGAATACTTACTGAATACAAGCCTTGGGAATCATTTTTTTCCCCCTTAACCCATTGTTTTTCCCCAACTAAATGGGCAAGTTGTTCAACAATGAGTTGCAAAAAATTTTGCATTTACAATCTGTAAATTTGAGTTTCTAGTTAATTTATGTAAGAGTTTTGTATGTTGCCTTTAATGTTCTCATTCTCACATCACGGTAGAAAGCCAAAATTTATAAGTCACCTAAGCATTAATAATTGTAATGCCCAACATGAAGTTGTGTAAGAAAAAATAAAAGTAGTGTAAGTAAACTTTTGGGGAAAAAAAAGGTTGCTTAGGGCAGTAAGAGGTTAAGTGACTTGTGTAGGTCACATAGCCAGGGTGCAGGTCTTGAACCCAGGTGTTCCTGACTCAAGTCAACTCTCTGTCCACTATTGTCCACTTTTTCCTCACATGATCCCCCTAGTACTTCCATTTTTCCTTGTTTTCTCAGACCATCACTCCTTCCCTGGATGCATTTTCCACCTTTCAATATTAACTCTGTGATTAATCAATTCTACTGCGCCAGCCACCCTTGACTCTGTACTTCCCCTTGTGTTTCTGTCATTCATACATGTCTTGTCCTCACTCTTATGGTATCCCCGTCATTCATTGTGTTAGCTCCTACTCCTGAGATGTTATACGGTCCTTGAGGGAGTTGTATAACCATGGTGACTGGCTTCACTACAGATTCTTATTATATTATCTTAGTGGGACTACAAGGCAATCCTTTTATCACAATACCTGTAGTGGCTATTTCAAACTCCCTGTCTTTTCAAGCCTTTTTTTACTGTCTGTCTCTTTGCACTCAGTAGATGATCTTTCCTCCTCATGAGAGAAAATCAAGGCCATTTTATCATGAATTACTTCATCAGCTCTACTCCATATTTTAAAACACTTCTCTTTTTTATTCCATTCTTTAGTTCCTGAAGAAGAGGCCTTTCTTTTTTGCCAAAGTTAAGTAGCATGAATTTTTGTAACCTTGTTCCCATCTTGATCCCATTCCATCCTATCTCCTTTGGGAATTTGCCCTAATCAACCATTTTCTTACCTTCAATCTCTACCTATCTGTTTGTTTCCTTACGGCTTACAGTATGCTCAGGTGTCCCTCATTCTTAAAAACAAACAGCTTTGCTTAACCTTAACCCTCCCCATCTCTTCAAACTGTTGTCCTGTGTCTCTCCTACCTTTCATTGTTTAATTCCTAGAAAGAATGGTCTTTATTTGCTGCCTCTTTTTTCTTGCCAACCTTTTTTTTCACCCATTCATTTTTTAATTTGTTGCAATTTGGCTTCTGTTCCAACCATTCAACTGAAACTACCCTCTCCAGGTGTCTAATGGCTTTTTCTTAGTTGTCATCTTCCATGATTTTTCTGCTATTTCTCATGTGGCTGACCATCTCTTCCTCCTGGATATTTCTTTCTATTGCCTTCCGTGACACTGTTTTCATCTGGTTCCTTTACTGACCTGCCCTTTTTAGCCTTTTTTGTTGAATCATCATTTATCTCCTTGTCTCTTAGGTATAAGCATACCCCAAGTTGAATTTCTGAACTCTTTTCTCATATTTGTCTGTTCTCTCTTCCATGGTAACCTCATTAGCTTCTTTTTTTTTTTTCTATTTATTTATTTTAAGCAATTGGGGTTAAGTAACTTGCTCAAGGTTACACAGCCAGTGATTTCTGGGTGTGGTGCTGAGTATCTGAGCCCAGGATTCGATCCATGTCATCCCAACACTGGAGCCGGTGCTCTTACTTGCTGAGCCACCTGGCCGCCCCTAAGCAGTTGGGGTTAAGTAACTTGCTCAAGGTTACATGGCCAGGTGTTTCTGGGTGGGTGCTAAGTGTCTGAGCCCTGATTCAATCTCCAGGTCTTCTCAACACTGGAGCCGGTGCTCTTACTCGCTGTGCTACCTGGCCCCCCCAACCCCATTAGCTTCTATGGGTTTAGTTGTCATTTTCAAGGTAATGACTCCTACATTCATATATCAACCCCTAATCTTCCTCCTGGATTCCAGTCTGGAGTGACCACTTTTAGACTTGGCATTTTAAACTCAGTATGTCCCTGACAGATCTGATCAACTTTGCCCCTAAACCCACACCTTCAAACTTTACTTGATCTTGTTGATCCTAGTTACTCAGATTCTTAACTTCAGAGTCATGGGATCGTAGATTTAGAGCTGGAAGGGACCTTACAGGTTTTCTTGATTAACCCTTTGATTTTACAGACGAGGAAACTGGGGCCCACAAAGAGAATGAATGATTTGTTCAAGGTCATACAGGTTTTAAATGTCAGAATCGGGGTTTGACCCCAGGTCTTCTGAATCTACTGTCTTTTTCACTGTACCACAGTGTGAGTCTATATACTCCTTTGTTTTTCACTTCCTATATCCATTCAGTTGCCAGATTTTAACTCTTGTTTCTCCATAGCTTGAAGATTATAAATTGCAGACAAGTCTCCTTGCATTGGTAGGAGTTTTCTCTTGGAGTGGGGAGTTCACTACTACCGGTGAAATTATAGGTCCAGTCCCTGTCCTAGCTCCTACCCCTATCTTTATTAGATAGTATGCTTCATGAGGGCAGGAACAAGTCTTATTGTTTCTACCTTCACATTCTCTTTCTTTTTTGTCCACTCTACTCTACCAGCAGAGCCACCACTCTAGTTCAGGCCCCCATCACCTCTTGCTCAAGCTACTGCAATAGCCTTCTGATTGTTCTCCCTGCCACAACTCTCCCCATCCAATTCATTCTCCACTTGACTGCCAAAGTGATTTTCCTAAGGCATAGGTCTAACCATTTTCACCTGGCTATTCAGTAATCTCTACCAGCTGGCTATTATCTTCAAAATCAAACATCCTGGAGGATATTTGGCCTTTAAAGCTCCTTGTAAACTGGACACTTCCTATCTTTTCCAGTCTTTTATTAATTAACTCCCCTCCATTTATTCCATAATTCAGCTACATTGGCCTTCTTGCTTTTCCTTGCATACAACAGTCCATCTATAGTCTCCTTGAATTCAGTGACTATTTTTGGCCTACTTTATGTCCTCAGCACTTAGCACAGTACCTGGAACATAGTAAATGCTTAATAAATGCTTTTTGATTGATCCAGCACACAGATGTTTAATGTTTATTTATTGGATGAATGAATGTTTTATAAATTAGAATTTCTCTGTAGATTAGATTGTCTAAAAGTAAGGAAAACATGCATTTTAATAATGGCATTTTCCTATTCTTTAAAAATCAAGTATATTTGAATCTTTCTATATGTTTATCTTGTCAAATATGAGTGTAAAGATCAGTACTTCAATAACAGCTTGCATATTAACTTTATTTTTGTTTGTAGAATATAAAGCAATTGGCAAAATAGGAGAAGGAACATTTTCTGAAGTTATAAAGATTCAGAACCTAAAAGATGGAAATTATTATGCATGTAAGCAGATGAAACAGCATTTTGAAAGGTAAGCAAAAATCAGAAAGTTCAAATAATCAACTACAAAGTAATGTGCTATGTAATTTTTTTTCTTGACAATAAAAATTTGTATTTGGCAGTATATAACTTGATTCTTCAGTCAGTCTAGAGTATGCGCAGATTTTTTATGATTTATTAGATTTGTCAGCCAGTTAGAGTACAACTATATTAAAGACTCTTTAGAACGCAAGGTATTCCTCAGTTACATACTAGATGTCTTCCTGAAAAGCTATGTGTACATTGTATATTTGCAAATCAGATCCTATCTGAAATACTTTAGGGGTGTTTTCAGTTGAGAATAGTCCTATTATGGGCTTTTTCATAATTTGAAGAAACACATAAGGAATGGGGAACTCCTCGTTTGTGGGCCATATCTAGGCTGTGTCCTACTATTAATTAGTTTATAGTCAAGTAGGAGATAAGCTGTAGTCAAGTAGGAGTAAGCTGTACCCAGGGAATAAAATTTCCATTATTATATTCCATCATGTATTGCCATTATACCCCAATTAGATTAAAACACTGGTTTTGATTAGGGGAGGAAAAAAATGACTTTTAGAAGAAATAGAATTTGTTCCACTGAAACTTTTAAACATTTGTGAAATGAGACAATATTAGTTTCTTAACAAAGATAAGGAAACTTATGCCTTTTTAATATTAAAATGACTTTTAGGTCTAGGTAGTAAATTGAATGTCCTTCTAAGGTTTCAAAATTAATTTCTAAAATATAAGTTATGTCTTTATATTCTGGCTAAATAAAGCTTCAAAAGTTGGCGTGAAATTAAGCCCTTAAAGCTTGAATATAAAAAATTGAAAAGCAATTTCTCAGTTCACAAGGAACATACTGGATGAATAAGTAAACATTTCAAAGCACAGTAATAACTGACTGTTCATATTCCAAATAAAATACCTTAAGTTTACCTGACACTATAAATGTCAGTACTTAACATTTTTCTGTGACTTTCCTACTTGTATCTTGTTTTCTTCTCTGTATGTCTATCTGCTCTTCTAGTTTTCCCTTAACTGATCATAATAAAGATCTGAAGCACAGAGATACTTTCCTTGTCATTGTTGATATTGGATATTTGTTTTTCTTTTTTTTTTAATCAAATTAACCAGTGGTTTATCTATCTTACTGGCTTTTTCATAAAACCCACTCCTAGTTTTATTTATTATTACAATAGTTTTTTTTTTAACTTTCAGTTTTATTAATCTCATCTTTGATTATCAGGTTTTCCAATTTGGTGCTCAGTTAGGGATTTTTAATTTATTCTTTTTCTAGTTCTTTAAAGTTGCATATCCAATTCATTGATCTGCTCTTTCTCTATTTTATGTAAGAATTTAGAGAAATACATTTTCCCCCATTTAGGGAAATGATTTACCTGCATGCTTTACATTTTGGGATACTGTCTCCTTGTTGTCATTCTCTTTAATGAAATTATTTATTGTTTCTATGACCCACTTATTCTTTAAGATCAGATTACTTACTTTCCTATTAATTTTTAATCTGTCTTTCCACTGCCCTTTGTTGAATGTAGTTTTTATTGCATTATGACCTGAAAAGAATACACTTAGTATTTCTACCTTTCTACATTTGATTTTGAGGTTTTGATGCTGTATTTGATGGTCATGTATTTCTCAGCAGCTATGAGAAAAAGGCATATTCCTTTCTGTTTCTGTTCAATTTTCTCCAAAGTTCTGTCATATCTAACTTTCTAATATTCTATTCACTTTCTTAGTTTCTTTCTTTTTTATTTTTTGGTTGGATTTAGCAAGTTCTGAGAGGGGACAGTTGAGGTCCCCCACTAGTATAGTTTTGCTGTAACTTAGTTAAATTTTCTTTTAAGAATTTGGATGCAGCAAAAAAAAAGGGGGGAGGGAGGGGGCGGCTAGGTGGCAAAGTGAATAGAGCACAGGCCCTGGAGTCAGGAGGACCTGAGTTCAAATTCGGCCTCAGACACTTGACACACTTACTAGCCATGTGACTTTGGGCAAGTCACTTAACCCCAACTGCCCTCCAAAAAGCAAAAAAAAAAAAAAAAGAATTTGGATGCTATGCCACTTGGTACATCTATGTTTAGTACTGATTTTATTTTATTGTTTATGGTGCTTTTTAGCAAGATGTAGTTTCCTTTCTTATCTCTTTTAATTAGATTTAGTTTTGCTTTTTGTTTTTCTGAGATCAGGATTGCTACCCTTGCTTTTTTTTTATTGTACTTCATCTGAAGCATAATAGATTCTGTTTCAGCCCCTTGTCATTGCTCTGTGTTGTGTCTCTCTGCTTCAAGTCTGTTTCTTGTAAATATATTGTAGGATTCTAGTTTTTGATGCCCTCTGCTCTCTGCTTCTGTTTTATGGGAGAGTTCATCCCATTCACATTCACAACTGTGATTACTGTGTATTTCCCTTCATCCTATTTCTCTTCCTGTTTGTCATTTCTCTCCTTTAACCCTTTCCCTCATCAACAATGTTTTGCTTCTGTCTACCACCTCCTCCCATCTCCCCTTTCTTCTGTTAGTTCCCTTACACATTTATTTAATTTCCTCGCCTCCTACTTCCCTGTTGGGTAAGATAGATTTCTATATTCAACTGGTTATGCATATTATTCCCTCTTTGAGCCAATATTGATGAAAGTAAGGTTCTAGTGATGCCCATTGCCTGCCCCTCCTTCACTGTAATAGGTTTTTCACTCCTCTTCATGAGAAATAATTTACTTAGTTCTGCCTCTCCTTTTCTTTTGTACCCAGTGTAGTCCTCTCTTTCATCCCTAAATTTTTTTCTTATTCCCTTAAATTCACCTTATACCCATACACTCTGTCTATGTATATTCCTTCTAGCTGTACTATTAGTGGCATAATTTTTAAGAATTACAAGTATCATCTTCCTATGTAGGGAGGTAAACAGTTTAGCTCTATTTTATCCCCTGTTTTCTTTTACCACTTTATGTTTTTAGGTTTCTCTTGAGTGTTGATATTAGTGATCAAATTTTTTGTTCAGTTCTGTTCTCCTCTTTATGAAAGCTTGAAATCCTTCTATTTCATTAAATGACTATTTTCTCCCCTTGAAGTATTGTGCTTAATTTTGCTGGGTTCTTGGATGTAGTCCTAGCTCCTTTCCCGTGTTTATGGTTATTTTAAATAAACTATCTCTTAACTATCTCTTCTTGCAGGGCTTTGTTGGTGACATATAGAAATACCGAAGTTTTTGTGGCTTTATTTTATAGTCTGCTACTTTGTTAAAAATTATTAATTGTTTTAACTAGCTTTTTAGTTGACACTCTAGGGTTTTCCAAGTATACCATCATTTTGTCTGCAAAAATAGATAGTTTTATTACCTTATTGCCTATTCTGAATCTTTCAATTTATTTTTCTTATTGCTATCACCAGCTTTTCTAGTACAATATTAAATAATATTAGTGATGGGGGTGGCTAGGTGGCACAGTGAATAAAGCGTTGGCCCCGGAGTCAGGAGGACCCGAGTTTGGCAAGTTACTTAACCTCAATTGCCCTCCAAAAAAAAAAA
>NW_027185612.1:10771299-10782650 GCF_028583685.1 Petaurus breviceps papuanus | reverse complement strand
GGATTAAAACCAAGAATTACCTACCCAGCAAAACTGAATATAATGTTTCAGGGGAAAATATGGTCATTCAATGAAACAGAAGACTTTCAAGCTTTATTGATGAAAAAAACAGAGTTATTCAGTGATTGAATTTGACATTCAGATATAAGAAGCAAGAGAAGCATGAGAAGGTAAACAGAGAAAAGAAATCATAAGGAACTTATCAGAGTTGAACTATTTACATTCCTACATGGAAAAACAACAATTATAACTTATGAAACTTTGAAACTTTTCCCAGTAAGAGGATAGTTGAAGGGAATATAAATATATGTGTGTATACATACATATATGTCTATATAGGAGGGAATATGGGCATGTGAATACATATGTGAATGTGTGTATAGATGTGTACAGGTATACATAGAGAGCACAGGATCAATTGAATAGGAAGGGATGAAACTTAAAAGGTGAAATTGAGAGATGAGAGGAATATAATGAGAGGAGATGGGGAGAGACAGAATGGGGTAAATTATCTCATATAGAAGAGGCAAGGTAAAACTGTTTTGATGGAGGGGAAGAAAAGGCAAAAGGGAATGAGTCAACCTTACTCTCATTGAATTTGGCTTAGGGAGGGAATGACATATACACTAAATAAGGTATCTAACCCTACAGGAGAGTAGGGAGAAAGTGAATGAGAGGGGGGATGATGGAAGGGAGGGCAGGTTGGGGGTAATTAGAACCACACATTTTTTAAAAGGGACAAGGTCAAAGTAGAGAATAGAGCAAGTGGGCAGTGGGATAGGATGGAGGGAAATATAGTCAGTCTTTTACAATATATCCACTTTGGAAATGTTTTGGATAGCTACTACACACATGCAACCTATATTGAATTGCTTATCTTCCCAGTAAGGGTGGATGATGAGAGAGGAAGAGAAAGAATCTGGAATTCAAAGTTTTAAAATCAAATGTTTAAAAAATATATTATTATTATTATTACATGCAACTGGGAAATAAGATATACAGGCACCGGGGGATGGAGATCCATCTTGCCCTACCAGAAAGTCAGAAGGGAAATGGGGGAGGATACAGGAGAGAGCAGATTGGGGGAGGGACTATACAGTGGGATCACTGTTTTGGGGTGTGTTTAGGGGAAAGATGGGGAGAAAATTTGTAACTCATAATCTTGTGGAAATGAATGATGTAAGCTAAAAATAAACATAAAATTTAATTTAAAAAAAGACTCTACAAGGAGGGATGAAGTCAAGATTAAAAATAGTGAGGTTGACCTTATTGAGGAGGGCATATCTTCATCAGAGACAGGAGCAAAGGAAGCAGAAATATGGGAATGACGTTATAGAGTGTTGAAATGCAGCATAGGGAGGAAATGGAAGCTCAGGATGAATCATCTTTATTTCCTCAATAAAGAATGAAGGAAGTAGTCTTCTGATGAAAGGATGGAGATGGCTATAGTGTGAGAGGATTGAGGAGAGGAGAGAAGGTATAGAATAGCTGCTATTGAAAGTGCTATAGAAAATCAGTTGTAAAGGTATAATATAATATAATTGCTTTCCTACAATAAAGTCCCAGTTGAGATTAAGTAACACAAACCTTAATGGCCCCATGGAGTGGGAGCATAGGCAACAGATTACTGGAGTAATCCAAGACTGAAGATTAACAAGTCATGATTAGTGATAAGACAAATTAGTATGGCCTAAGAAAGTCCTGAAGAGTGAAGGAGTGTGGTTAGAGAGAGGATAAAAAAATTAAACGTAGAAGGAGTGAGGCATATGGAGACATAAAATGATAGAAGGCAACAACAACAATTGTTATACAACAATTATGACTTCAGTGATTTCTCATGAGTCTACTTTAGTCCCATGATGACCCTCTTACCATCATGCCTACTCTCCTACAGACCACCATATAATTAGCACATTATCTTCCGTATCTGAACTGTTGACCAAATTTGCCTCCAATAAATGCATTTTCAAGAAAGTAAAACCTCAGCCATTCAGAATGAAGAGTATTAGATAATTACATCCAAATTCATATGAAAACTGAAATAGAGAATTTTTTTAGGAAAAGCATCATACAATAAATCATTTCTTTGGGAAATTGTGGCCTAAACTACATAGCAAAATTTCTTAGCCATATATTTATGTGTGTGTACACACATACACATATACATAGATATATTTATGGCAGATAGAAGAAAGATTTTGAGGATCAGAGACAATTTATGCTACTCAAAGAGTATGTTTGAAGTGGTGAGTTCCTCTACCTACAAGAATTTAGAAAGTTGGAAATGACTCTTGTACATGATCTGATTCTTAATAATTACAATGACACGTCATCTGGCACCATCTTTCCACCCCCACTCCCAATTACAGATCTTAGAAGTATGAAAAAGGTCTAAGTTGAACATAGTCACAGCGTCTTCCAGCAGTGTCTTTGTGCAACTGGCAGTAGCTCTTGACCTCTAGTCTAGCCTAAGATCTTAATCATATCTTTAAAAAAAGCCTATAGCAATTACTTTTCTTCCTGTATTATTGTATTGGACTTTCTCTTTCAAAGGAACAAAATGCTTTGAATTCAATATGAATCATGTATCACACATCACAAATCAGGTTCGAATTAATAACATTTTCTATAAATATAAAACCTTGATTTGGAGCTTATATTCTAGATTCCAGAAACTAAGTGCTTTCCTGATGATCAAATAATAAACGACATTTCTATAACACTTTAAGGTTTATTAAACACTTTACATACATTATCTCATTTGTTCTTCACATCTTTTGCAAATGAGAAAATGGAGTCTCAATATGACTTTGGGAACTTGAAACAAGGTAATGGCCTCAAAAACTTGGCATTTGGGCAAATCCTATAGCAAAAGGGTAGAAAATCACTCAGAACTAAAGAATCCTTATGTGGATCAAGGAAAACAAAGACCCAAGATACATATTCCTTGTAATTCATTTAGTGCAATTGTCCTAAAGTATGAACACACATATAATAGGTATTGGCGATATTCTACAGCTCCTCAGTAATTTTCAAACTGTCCTATGAGCTACACAACAGCTTCTACAAGATTTATCATTAACTAAATCATGTCTCTTTGAGGCAGGGGTTCTTCACCTCTTTGTGTTCTAGACTCATTTGGTGAACTAATGAAATCCAAGGACGCTTCTCACAATGTTTTTAAATGCTCAAAATAAAATGCATAGGATTGCGAAGGAAAATAATTATATTGAGACACTTTAATCAACATATTTTTAAAAGTTAATTGTAAAAAGCAGGTTAAGAATACTTGTTTGATGAAGAAAACACTATTAGTGTAACACTTTGCTCACAGCTTGATTATGACATTTTTATATGTGTAAGCATACATATGCGAGTATCCTCATGTATTCATGTATACACTACATGTGTTCACATGTCTATGTCCATACAGTAAATTTTATGTATACACAAGGACCTATCCATCAGTACTAAACAGTACTAATGGTAAACAGCAATTCAATTTCTAATGAGCTAGAGGACCTTATGAAGGAGCTAGGCAACATCAAGCTACCTCAGTGCCTCTCATTCATAACGCAGTGTGTCAAGTTTTTGTGATGACAAGTTTTTGTAGTCCTGGCCATTCATCATTACCAAAATTGACATCCTTTGGAAAAGAATGAGAAAGAAAAAAAAGTCTAATTGGTTTCTGTGATCTGTATTAACCATGTTGTATCATTCAATGAATAAATACAAGCTATATCATTTTTAAGTCTCTGATCCTTCCTGTTTTCCATAAATGTAAGCTTTTGCAGTGTGGCATAAATTACACATTATAGTGTCACCAGTCTCTCTGTTTTAGACCATTATCTAAAAGAGATATTATCTCCTGAGCTGCTGGAGGTCAGATCCTGTGAAAGGAATCTTAGTTCCTGGGGAGACAAGGTTTAGCAAGGCCACAAGATACATTGCCAGTCCCTTCATTAATTCATCCTCTGTCTGTAGAACAGTCCTAGCACCCCTGAAAACATTAGCAAAACCCTCTCCCAGGATTTCTGTAAACATACAACGAGAAAATCCTTCTTCAGGGCTTCTGAACCAACAGAAAGGTTCCCAGACCCCTGCAACAACAGCACTGTCCTTCACCAGTGGACAGTATTCACTCTCTGTCTGCAGGACAGTCTCAGGAGCTCTTAGCCAACAGCCAGGTTCCAGGACTTCTTCAACAAAAGGACTGTCTTTCACCAGTGGACAAATCTGGCAAAATAACATCAAAACAGACAAACAAAGTACCAGCAAAACAGCCATGTCTCCTCAGTCCTTGGCAGCTCTGGGGGCAGGTCTCAAAAGTCCAGAGCGATTCAAAGTGGCCCCCAGCAATTCTCTCAGTCTCTCTCGGCCTCCACGAGGTGCTACTTCCAAAAAGTTCTTCTGCCTCTCTCTTGTGTCTCCAAATCTACATCACCAGCTCCTCCTAGTTCAGGACTCTCTTTTCACATCAACAAGTCCATCCCACAGGTGGGATTAACAAGCTCTGGGTTTTAACTTGAAAACCAAGCCAATACAGGGGAATCTTTAATTGCCATTACTATCACAACTATGTCTGGGGTTGTTCACCTCTCTTCCTGGAAAAAAAAAATTAGTTATGATAATACAGTCATGGGGTAGTTTCTAAGGCTCTGTCCTCTTTTTCTCTTAAATATGGATCATATTTTCCAAAATATGCTTTGTTATCTACCCTAATAAGTATTACAGACAGTTATCTATAAGCTTCATGAAAACAGGGACTATCTTGGCTTTTATATCTCATTTACTTTGTTATTCATTCATTTAGAAAGAGACAGTTGTCCTAATTTTAACATTTATTGCACTGCAGAGAGTAATAGTGTTTTAGCTTGATAACTAATCAAAGTTCTATATATTAAATCATGTCTATGCAGTCATTTGGCAAATTGAACAAAAGTTTCTGGTAAATTCAGTCAAAACACATAATCTAGTGGTCTCATGTAGATACAGTCTCAGTAGCAGTTATAAACATATTCTTAAATAATCTTCACTTAATTTAACTTTTTCATGAAATTAACATAAGAGAGATTGAAAATCACTATTAGTGCTAGTACATAGGATCATAGATCAAAGGCTGGAAAGGACCCAAGGGGCCATTTAGTCCCACTGCCTTATTTTACAGGTAAGAAAACTGAAGTTCAAACTAGTCAAATTCCATAAAATGACCTGTGGTATGTATGTGTAATAGCAATCTATTTACACATATAATTTAAATACATTAAGGATATATACATTCTTAAATATTTACATAATACTAAAATCTAACCTTTATATAGTATTATGAGCTTTGCGAAGCATTATATATATAATCTCATTTGATCCTTAAATATGTGCTTATATATTTAATGATAGTATGTATATTTCTTATATCAGTACTTTTTATCTGCTTTTAGTGAAGACTGCAATGACAAATTATGCTGTCACCAGCACACAATTGTTTATCCAATCAACAAATATTAATGTACACCTCTTTTGTACAAGCTATTATGCTTGACATCTTGAAATATACAAAGAAAATAAGAGGAAAGGAATAAGCATTTATATAGCACCTACTATGTGCCACACACTACTACACTAAGCACTTCTTTATAAATATTACTTCACTTGATCTTTACAACAATTCTATAATGTAGGTACTGTTATTACCCCCATTTTTGAATTGAGGAATCTGTGACAAACCAAGGTTAAGTGACTTGCACAGGGTAACACAGCTAGTAAATATCTGAGGTCATATTTGAATTCAGGTCTTTCTGACTCTATGCCCAGGGCTCTGGTCACTGTGACACTTGCTGCCCCTAATAAATAAAACAGGTCCCTCCACAAGGTCACAGTCTGATAGCAGAGATAGGACACATGTACAAATAGCCATAATAAACATTGAAGCATTCGTTCATTGAGACATGTACAAACAGAAGTGTTATGGGAGAAGTGGGTATGGCAACATGAGCTAGAAGAAAGGGAAAGAATTCTTGTACCCCTGCCTTCTTCAATGGCAATGGCCAGACCTGAGCAGAAAAATGTCCTTGACCAAAAAGAAGCATCACTTGCTAGATGACAAGTAATTTCCATTAATGTCTTCTCGAGTTCTTTGTGTGATTCAAATTCTGGCAAGGAGAAAGAAAGTAACTGGTAAACCAAGCTCTTAATGGTAACTTTCATGGGGCCTTACTTGGATTTGTTATTAAATTGAGGCCATGACCCATATTATGTCTGAAACAAGGGATAAAGAAATTATGTACATATGGACAAGAACCTTATATTCATTGGTTTATGACCCTAAATGCTCCCCTAAGAGTATTATAAATCCCATGTTATACTTACTGATGAGTTTCGAATGGGGATCACTAAGTTAGTTTTAAAAAATATGAAGACAGAGCCTTTACTTTTGACTACCAACTGTTAATTCTGTTACTTCCAATGGGGAGGTATGAAAATTTGGGCACATGTGCAGTGTACCCCAGGTTGGTGAATTTCAGACAAAAGCATGGAGATTATATATATTCCCCATCCCAACAAGCCTAGTAGTTTAATATTCTAGGGACTACTGGCATTATCAGGAATAGTCTGTTGTCACACATGAAAAGATCAGAGAGTCCACAGTGTTCAAAGGAGGTCAGTGCCTGTTGAAAAATGGAGACTCTATGGAACAACTTTCTGTATCCAGTAGGAAGCAGATGAAGAGGGTCAAAAAGATAGACAGGCCAAATCCAAGAAACAGAAAAAAAAAAGTCTGCAGGTAGTACACTCTACCAGTGAAGGCAGAGAGGAAAATAAATCTGACTTGATGGGTAATAATTGGCAAGGAGTAAAGCTAAGGAAAATACCTTAAGAAGGACGAGACTTAATATTTTAAGAAGGAGCTTGACAGCTTAGGGATGGAAGCCAGAGAACACTCTCTTTTCCATCAGTTTTCTGATTGGGTGTGTAGGGAAAAAAGCATCTCTCTAAAAGTAAAACCTCTTTTCACTAGAGTACCTCAAAGATACTGCTCATTCTTGGGGTTTTTCTCCCCTTCTGCCTCAGTAGTTGCTGGCAATCTGCCACTTTCCCTTGCTTTCATCAGAGCAAATGTTAACTTCTTTTAGTAACTGTCCTTTTCCCTATTTTCATTGATATTCTACTTACATGGGGAAAATGCTCAGACTTCATTTTTCATAGTTAAAAATTAAAGTTCTGTTAATGATCTTGTTGAAATATTGGTAATAGGCAAAAGAAGCTCTTTCTACCTCTGTAGCATAATAAAAGGCCATTCAGTGGAGTTATATGTAATAGATATTCGTTCAAACTACTAATTGCAGAAAATTTCATATTTTAGTTATACAGAGCCTCTTTTCATACTTCCAAATTATACTATTATAAACAACTATTTACTGTTCTTCTTTTATGGCATTCCATCCCTCATCTCCCACTGCCATATTTGTCTTCCATGTCTAGAAATCATGCCATCCTCACCCTCCCCCCTTAGAATTCATAGTTTCTTTCAAGTGCTACCATCTACAGAAAGATCCTAATTCAACCAGATACTATGAAACAAATCAATTAACAAATATTTTTAAAGCACTTCCTATGTGCCAGGCATTGTTCTAGGTAATGGAGGTATAAGTACAAAGACTGAAACCATACATACTCACAATGAGCTTACATCCTAGTGCCTTATCTCCTCAAATTATCTTTTATGATGTGTAACACTTCTGCCCTCTCAGGTTGAGAAGTGCCCCCAAAAGGACAGCTTCGTGACAGTGCTGCATATGTCCAAGAGGAAATAACTCCTGATTCTTGAGAAATCCTTCATTCACTGAAGCAGGTGGGCATGCAGCCTCTGGGCTTCATGTTCTCTTGGACAATCAGGAGTCACATCCCCTTGCCTACATGAAGCATGGTCACCAAGGTGTCATTCAGGACACCACCAAATCCAGTGGGTAGAGGTGTGATAGTCACATCTAATTTGTTTATGCCTTTATATGCACATGTTGTTTTCCTTGCTAGATTGTAAACTCCTTAAGGGCAGAAACTGTTATATTTCTATGTTTATATTTCTGTTTACAATCAACACCTAGGACAGCACCTGACATATGATAGATACTTAAAGATACACATGTTGATTGATTATAATCACATCCATGTCATGATAGTAAGCATCTATTAGAGATGAGTATGAAACAAATATATAATATGTATGTACGTATATATATACATGTGTATATGTATATACCTATCTATCTATATCTATAGTTATGTTGCTAGATAACCTGGCCATTGCACTGTAAGTCAGAAATTCTCAAACTTTTTGGTCTCAAGACCTTTTTATACTCTTAAATTATTGAGGACCACCCCCCAAGAGTTTCTATTTATGTAAGTTCTTTATATCAATATTCAGTATGTCAGGAATTAAAATGTTGATATTATTATGAAAGTAGTTGACTTCACAGACCCCCCTGACAGGGTTTTAAAACCTTCAGATGTCTACAGACCATGTCTAAAGAACCACTGGTCTAGGAGATTGCAGAAAATTTTGATGTATTCATAAATAGAATTTAGAAAGTCTAATGCTACATCTGTATAATGCTAAGCATTTGGAGGTTTATTAAGTTTTTCTGTTTTCAAGGAAAGGCAGCTCTTGGAAGTGCTGTCATATAACTTGAGACCCAATTTCTAGTCCTGATTCTGCCTTTTTCCTAGCTGTATGACCTAAGGGAAGTCTTGTTACTTCTCTGGTTCTCTGTTTCCTCATGTAGAGTTAATGCTAACATTTGTACTACCTACCTCACCGAGTTGTCATGAGAAAAGTACCTTATAAACTACATAAATGTGAGCTATGGATGCTGGGCATTTAGAAAAGGTGGGAAAGTTGATAGATTGTTTTTCATATCATTTAGTTTTTTTTATATAGATGTGCTATGTTTTAGGTACTAAAAGGAAAAGAATACATACAGAAAACCAGAATTTTGTTTGTTTCAAACTCCCCCATGCCTTGCACATTCTTAAGGCTGCTTGTTGATGTTCAGTTGTTTCAGTCATGTCCAACTCTTCATGACCCCATTTGATGTTTTCTTGGCAAAGATACTGGAGTGGTTTGCCATTTCCTTCTTCAGTTCATTTTACAAATGAGAAAACTGAGGAAAACAATGTTAAGTGACTTGCCCAGGGTCACACAGCTAGGAAGGGTCTGAGGTCAGATATGAACTCAGGTCTTCCTGACTCCAGGCCTAGTGCTCTATCAATCATCCCACCAGCTACCCTTCTTGAGGCTGCTACAAGCAAGGAAAATGACTAATCTGAATTTTACCTTTTCACTCTCTCTTGGGAGAGATATTAATGAGCCATGAAATGGCCAGAAAAGCAGCAAAGGGATAGAGGGCAGAGTTAATCCATAAAATGAATAACCCCTCTAAAAATAAATAAGAATAATTAGCCATGGTATGTGGGTATATGGGTATGTATAATCTTTATTTTATTTTCTTTATTGTATTAAATTATCTAAAATCATAGTTTTACATTATGTCTTAATGTTAAAGTTTCATTTGCTTCAAAGAGAGTACAGTAGAGGAATCAGTTTGGCCTATTTTATCAATAAACAGTTGTATTAGTATAAACAGAAGTCTCCCGCAATGTTAGGTCAGGGAAAAAGAGAAAAATCATCCCATTAATTATCTTAAACCACTTTATATTTGCTAACAATTGGATTTTTAGTTCAAAAACTTAATGTTCATTTTGGCTCATTTGGTATAATCCTACCCATTATTCTTTTCACTATTTCACAGTAGGAAGATAGTTATTCAGTTTTTTTCAGTAGTGTCTGATTCTTCATTACCCCATTTGGGGCTTTCTTGGCAAAGGTACTGGAGTGGCTTGCCAGTTCGTTCTGCATCTCTTTTTACAGATGAGGAAACTGAGGCAAGAAGGGTTAAGTGACTTGCCCAGGGTCACGCAGCTAGTAAATGTCTGAGGCTAAATTTGAATGCATGAAGGTGAGTCTTCCTCACTCCTGGCCCAGCACTCTATCCACTGTGCCACCTGGCCAACCTTGTAAACATTAAAACCCTATATAAATGTATGGTCATGGTAGTGATAGTAGTAATATTTGCAGCCTATTGAGGGCTCTTCACATATTCCCTGCCTAAATACAAATGCCCAGGGCCTGGTTTCTTAGCCATTGATAATTTATTTGGGATTTATTGACAGTGATATGAAAACAAATTGATACATAAAATCAATATCCAGGGATGAAAGAATTGGATGTGGGCAAGAGGTATTACCAGAAGAAAAGATAAGGTTGCTGAAAGGGAGGTCTGCAGGCATTTTTTTTAAACTGCTAACTTTCACAATTTTCTTAGAATCAGCCCTAATAAATTTGCATAAATTCATGCTTCCTGTTTATTTCCTCACTTACTTCAAACTGAAAATATTCTAAGTTGTAGACTGTGAGGGTACTGCATCCTTTCCTGCTTGTCAGCCCTTAAAAGAAGAAAAGCCATAGAGTCACATTATGATTCAGGAATCATGTTGTCTTGTCTAAGACCAGTTATAACCAGCAACTTCCACTGCATAGCAACTACAAACAGATGAATGCAGACTGAGGGGACCCTCATAACACTTAGGGTAGAGAACTCCTCCACTCACAGGGTCCATTCTTCACACATACACACAGCTTTTTTAAAAAAAAATTATTTTATTCTCAACTTAAGAAATAAAACCAGTATTTCTATAACATAGAACGGGGGAAGGGGGAGAAAGATGATTGTACATGAAACTGCAAATCTATTTGTATACAACTTTCTATTTCTTCTTACAGTGTATGAAAAGGTTTAGTATCTGTTGGTCAACTCTGCTTAGGATGTATTTCCAAACTTTTCTGGGTTGGTCCTTGGACAGAAGGCATGGACACTAGTGTCAAGATTAGTATTTGAAACCTCTGCACCTTGGTAAGACCTACTGTAATTTGTGCTCTGGTGTTGTAACCTTTAAGAACCCAGAGTCACTCCAGCTCAATGATGAAATAGTCGAGTGGTACTTTAGCAGAGGAAATAAAGATATGCTATAAATAAACAGATTGAATAGAAAAATGAACAGACTACATATAAAATGCAACCCCCAATGTTCTGCCTTTGACAAGTAAGTGTACTGAAAGCAGGGAACTTTTTTATTCCTTCCTTCCTTCATTTCTTTCTTTTCCTTCTTTCTTTCCTTCTTCCTTCCTTCCTTCCTTTCTTCCCTTTCTTCTTTCCTTTCTTTCTTTCCTTCTTTCTTTCCTTCCTTCCTTTTCTTTCTTTCTCTTTCTTTCTTTCTTTCTTTCTTTCTTTCTTTCT
>NW_027185612.1:10758004-10771289 GCF_028583685.1 Petaurus breviceps papuanus | reverse complement strand
TCTTTCTTTCTTTCTTTCTTTCTTTCTTTCTTTCTTTCCTTCCTTCCTTCCTTCCTCCCTTCCTTCCTTCTTCATTTCTTTCTTTCAGTCAGTCAGTCACAATTTCTTGCTCATAATGGGGATTTAATATGCCTGCTGTGCTTATTGGACATATTGGATTAGACATAAAGATGGAGTTGACAGTACTGATGAATTTGTACTGAGCTACTTTTACTTTGACACAAATATAGCATGTCTATGTAAAAAAAGTATGTATTTACAAAGCATATTCTTTCAGAATAACCCCATGAGATAGGTAGTATAATATTATTCACTTAAACTCACTTAGTTTCCTTACCTGATAGATAAGCCTTTGTCTTATCTTACCCAAAACCTAGGCCACCAAGTATTTCCTGGCCATCTGCAAACCAAAAGAAAGGATTCTCCCTTTGCAATGCTAAATGTTGACTTCCCCTAGTGAAAAGTAAATGTCTTGAGGACAGGGTCTGTCTTGCTTGGTTTTGTTCATATGTCTAATGCTTAGCATAGTGTCATGCATATAAGCTCTTAATAAATGACTTTTCATATCATTTATAAAATGAAGGAATGGATTATATGACCTTTGATATCACATATTCTCTCTTAGAGAATTTCAGTGATTTTCCCAGGATTACATGACTAGTGTCAAAGTCAAAAATCAAACCCTTGTCTTCTGGCTGAATCCAGTACTCTCCACACTGAACCACACTGCCTTTCACCATATGTAATGTTTCTTCAATGAAAGTAAATCATCCTTTGAGAAACCTGGTGTTGGAATCAGAGGACATTGGTTCAAATCCTGAGCCCACCACTTTCTACCCATGAGACCTTGTACAAGTTATTTATCTTTTCTAGCCTTATTTCTCATATGTACAATAAAAGGATTAGACTCAACGATCTTTGAGAATCTTTCTAGTCCTGAATGCTCAAGAAAATTCACTCTAGCACCTAGATTCTTTACATATTTGTTGTTACAATTATATCATTTTGCACATTTTGAACTTCATATAAGAATTGGCATTTAGAGTCATAAGATCATAGCTGTAGAGCTGGAAGGGACCTCTGAGGTCATAAGATCATAGTTTTAGAGGTGGAAGGGACCTTAAAAGTCACCTAGTCCAACACTCTCATTTCAGAGATAAGTAAACAGAAAAACAGAGAGTTGTTCAAGGTCACAAAGATAAGAAGTTAGCAGAGCTGAGACTTGAACTCAAGATTTCTGGTTCCAGATCCAGAGATCTTTACCCGGTGCTATAATGTAACCGAGTCTTCACATTTACTAAAAATGTCTCATTTCGTAATGTATGTGATGGGTCGAGATGGGGAGAGATCCATGTGAAGGGGATTGTTCCTGCACTGCTAAGAACTAACCAAGGTCAAGACAAATGTTTGGGCACTGGGATTTGGAGAAAGGGACAGATCAAAGAGGTGATAGAGTAGAAGAGATAGGGAATAGAATGAATGAGGAAGATGGAAGATAAGAAGGCCCAAGATGGTGGACAGCCTTGGTACAACGGATATATATAGTGTTGGTCTTAGAGTTGGTAAGAAAGGTGTTCAAAAACATTCTCTGACACTAACTGGTGTGATCCTGGGCAAGTCACTTAACCTCTAACTCAATTTCCTTATCTATAAAATAGGTGGGGGAATCATATCTACCTCTCAAGGTTATTGTGAGGATCAAATGCAATGACATATGTAAAGTACTTTGTTAATCTTAAAACTATATAAATACACATCATTCTTATTATTATTTTTCTTGTAATAAGAGTACTGAGCAGGGAAAAAGGCTTAGCTATAAGCTGTGATTGTAATGTAGTGTGACTGAACAAATATTCAAAATTAACCCCCTTGAGAGTATGTACTTATTCCAATAATACTCTCATTGCTCAAAAACATTTTTGGAAAGACATATACATGTATTTATGGGAATACATACATATATGTGTGCATGTATACATATATACATATTTGCTACTACTGAGAATATATGTGTGCACATATATTTTCAGAGTATATGTATATATTCTGTTAGCATGTATTTCTGTATATGTATGTGTATATGTGTATGTGTATGTATATATATATAGTGACAATTTATATGATTAGCTGGTGGCAGAGTGGATAGTGCACCAGTCCTGGAGTCAGGAAGACTCATTCATCTTCCTGCATTCAAATCTGACCTCAGACACATACTAGGCAGTGTGATCCTGGGCAAGTCACTTAACTCTTTTTGCCTCAGTTTTCTCATCTATAAACTGAGCTAAAGAAAAAATGTCAAACTACTCCAATATCTTTGGCAAGAAAACTTCAAATGGGGTCACAAAGAGATGGACACAACTAAAATAATTGAACAACAAAATGTATGTATGTGTGTACATATATTCAAAAGACAAATCTTCCTCTGAGAGTAGACAAGATCTTTGGAAACAACCAATGTGCCATTTCTGTTGAATTAAATTAAAGATCAAGTTGAATAATAAATTCTGTTTTGTTTGCTATGATCTGATCCAGAATCAAGATGTCACTATAAAATAACAAATCAGGTATCCCCAAAAGCCATCTGACCCTAAAGGTGGTTCCTGATTCTGAAAGGGAGTTACAAAGGTATTTTGTGAAACAAAGGCATTGTTAAATGTCTTCTAATATTTTGAAAGATAACACATTTATATTCATAATTCTGGTGTAATTGTAAATGTGTGTATATATGTACATATGTACATACATATGTATGTGTGTATCATTGCTTTATATTAATATCATGCATAAGAATCCTGTGGTAATCAACAGTGCCTAATTGCCTAATAGACTTTTATATGCATTGTGCATGCACAACTCATTGAGATATTTTGATGGAGTTGTTCAATGGATGTGTATGTTTATAGAATAAACATGAGGTGAGTGTTATTGAAGAATGAATACAGAATTCCTGAAACATTCTCCGCTAGTTCTTTAGAAATTGATAACCAATATTGAAGCTTTTATTTGCAACTATTCATAATTAATTATAAGTACTTTATTTTAAGAAAAATGAAGTATTTTATGAAATTTTATTCCTGTTAAAATTAAGCATAGGTAAAATCATGATTGATTACAAGAATGGTCATTTATATAGCTCCTTAAGCTATATGTAAAACCCTGTATAAATATTTTCTCACTTGATTCTCATAATATCCCTGTGAGATACATGCTATTATTATCCCCATTTTACAGATGAGGAAAGTGAGGCTTTTAAAAGTAAGTGACAACCAAATAAGCACAGCTAATAAGTGCCTGAGGCAAGATTTGAACTCAAATCTTCCTAATTTCAAGTACAAGAAACAAGAGTTAAGGTCCCAAAACTGTTACTTGATAACTAAATGGTGAAATTAATGCATGTCTTGCCCACATCACAGAGCTGTTGTGAGGAAAGTGTATGGCAACTATTAAACATTAAATCATTTCAGTTCCTTCAATAGCTTGATAAATGAATGTTTTCATTGATGTGGGTACTCCAACCATATAGGACCAATAAAAAACCAATTATGACATCATCATCATTAAAAGAATTGCTTTAAAGTGATTCTTTCTTATTGGCAAGGCAGGTGTCATGACGAATTTCCCCAAAGTAGTTTTCTTCATTTCTTTTCAATTTAAGTTAGAGTTAGCTTAAAGATTTTTGAGTGTGCATTTGTTTGTGAGTATGTGGTATGTTGCTGATTATACTTCTGAAGCCATATTTGTGTAATAAACATTGGCTTGAGCTATTGCTCTGCCTACTTTATTTCTCAAACAGCTCAAGGAAAAAGCTATTTCTAAATTGTTATAAGGGTCTGTGGTAGATAACAGAACAAGTGACAAGGTTTTTAGCCAAAAAAATAGAGATAACATGGATATTCTTAACAGCATTATTTTCTTTTCTTTTATCTGTCTGAAGGTACAGGGAACATTTAGCCATTTTTAGAAAAGTTACTTTCTTGTTCACTTTGCCCAGAGGATTTTCTCAGAATTATACCCAGTTAGTCCTTCCCAAAGAGCTTTGGCCCAGCCTATAAGGGAAACCTAAAGAGTGATAATTTAATAGGCTTAATGTCAACCACTAAATGTGTATTTACTGTAGCATTTTCAAATAATGAAAATGTTCAGTCATTATGTAAAGGTGGATTGAAGATAGTACCTGTTCTGGATTATGACAAACATGATTTAATATGTTGGAAGATTGTGATGTTCATACTAACCCTCTCCTCTATAAGCATGGGTTTTCAGAGTAGTGAAATATCAATAAATACAAAATTCTATTAGGCCTTATAGGAAATGTGACTGTATCTTGGATAGGAAAACCCAAATATCTCTATGCTTGTTTGTTTTAGGATTTCCTTTAAAAAAACAAATTTTTGTTCAAGTACATTTTTATTTGTCAGGTGAAAAGATTTCATTTATCAAAATATGATTGCTTTAAGCTCTGGAAAGAAATGAGTTCAGAATTTAAAGAAATCAGGTGAAATTTGAGCCTGAGTCAAAATGAGAACTCATAATAAAAGCTGAATTGTGTGTACATGTTTTTCTCTTCAGAACAGAAAAAAAATCACTATTTTCATTGGGTACAAATGTCACTTTTCCTTGAAAGAAAATAGTTATTTTTTTATAATCCCCATGTGAGTCTCAACTTGACTGGACTTAAAAATTGAGTACATTTCATAGGTAAAAACATTTTGTGCTATTGATGTAAGATAACACAATGAAATTATATTATATTGCATTTGTATATTTCAAAGATTTATTTATACTAAGGGTCAAATCTTGCTCCCCCCCATAAAAAGGCATATATTGGGGTTCTCTGCTATATAGCAAGTATTACTCATGAATTTTGAAACCACAACTATAATATGAATAAGCAAATTCTTGAAATGTCATATTAGTATATGATTTCAAATACAATATTAAAAAACAATTTTTATTGACACAATGAATTTCAACTTTGATTCATAGACATAAATGAAATAAACTAGATACATATTTTAAACATTCTACCAATTACCATATATAGTGCCACAAAAGTCCTACTGTAGTTTTAAGTTTTAATACCTTTAAAAACTTTAATAGCTTAAAACTGCAATAGGACTCTGACGTGGGGAAACCCTATACTTCATTTAAAAAGATAACCAAATAAAAGATGTTGTCTTTCTAAATTTTCTATTAAGTTATTTATGTATTCATATTAATAGTAAATGTTTTTATTTCATTTATGCATGTATTTGTGTCAAATGCATACCTATAATACTGAGAAGAATATCATTATATTTCTTATGTATGATATTATATGTCATTATCTGCCTTATTTCATTCTTTCATAAATGACTTTAGGAATTCAAGTTTAACTGAATTTTTATTTCTTTGCATCTATTGATCTGTTTAGGTTCTTTTTATTTTTAACAAAAACTGGGATTTTTGTGAACAAAGGCAAGTGGCTTGAATATCCTGGTTATTTCTCTTTTCCTGCATTACTATGTCATCTTAGAACCATATTATATATATATATATATTGTCCTGCTTTATAGAAATCATAAAACCAAAATCTGACTTTCTTCATTTTGTTTAAAAATACATTTTCTCTGATAACTTAATACATTGGAGATTTATTCTAATCACTTAAATATGTGATTGCATAACAGTTTGGTGTTCCTTAAATTGAAAATGAGATTTTTATCACAGAACATTAGGTTTCACAAATAACAAATGCAGAATGCACTTTAAAACAAGTATGAGTAGTATCAACAAATCATTTTAAACTATTTATATTGTTTAGATGTTTTATAGGTCATGAGGAATTTTTGCATATACTATATTTTTTCATTTATCTGTCAAACAATCCTAACTTGTATATGAATAATATATTCATTTATCATATATAAGTAATTTCAATCTACATGCCTTTCAAAAACATTTTGCCTCATGCTTAAAGTTTTCTGTGGAAATGTCATAGAAATCATGTAAATTGAAATTTATTGTTAAATGAAGTCTGAGATCTCATTAGGAAAAGAATTCATAGCATCATCACTCATTCTTCAAAGCATTAGCTGGTTTGGTTCTGTTCCTATATTATTTTTAAGATAATTTTTCTAAAGTATTTCTTTTTTATAAAGCTAAACCTGGAAATGAGTCTAGAAATAAGAAAAGGCTTTTAATTAAATTAAGAAAATAGAATGAGAAGATAGAGGGTTTGTTTATCAGTTTCAGAAATAGAACACTAAAAGAATCAACACCTAAAAATACGAACACATCCTTGAATGAATTCCCTAGACAAATCTGTTGATCTTTCGGTTTTGAGAATGCAGGTTAACCAGCCAACCATTTATGTCATGTAGAATTATAGGGAGGGAAGGAGAGAGGTATTGAAGAGGATAACACAAACAGCAGAAAGAAGAGAAGAGAACCACATCAGTAGGTGCCCACAGGAAGTATATTGCACACATCAATAGCAGTCTCCATGATCATATGTGGCCCTGAATTCATACTTACGGATACCTGAAGTATAATTTTAATTGTCCAAGCAAAATGAAAAAGTGGCCAAAAATTACTTTTTAAAGATCCTCCCTGATGTTCCTTCTAGAAAACACAAATGCAGAATTGTTTTTCATAGGCAGTACTAGATAAATAGAAAAAACAGAGAGGAAAAAGGTAGGAAAGGAGGAAGGGGAAGGAAGGAACGGAGGGAGGGAGCCAAATCCCCCCAAAATGATGCTATAGTTAATGAATCTTAGAATCTCATTTACACCTTATGTAGATTTGAAAAAAACAGTTCCTATGAACTTCATAATATTTATCAGCATGAGGCTTGTCCATCTCACTGGCAACTGTTTGTTTTTTAATGGTCCTTACCCTGAATGGGAGGACCTCAGACTTTGGTAGACAGGCCATTTGACTACAGCCAGAGAACTTGTGTGAAGAATTGTGGCTTTGCAGGAGATGTGAGTTGTCAAGGCAAGTAGAGAGAGAAGACAAGGAAAGAGCCCAGAGTACCCATCTGTTGGTGCTAGGATATGAGCCTTTATCTTTAAATTTGGGAAAATCAGGTTGCTAGTTCTCTGGACAGCCTACTAGAGTTGAATGCTGTGCAGGAGGTTGGTTTTAGTCCCTTACAGAGTCAGAGAAGAGGGGAGGAGGGAATGAGAAGCTTGGTGGCGAGAGAGGTGAAGCTAACACCAAGCCCGACTTGGGGTTCACCTGACATTTTTGGAGGGGGTCCCTAGCATGTGACCTCATTTCCATTTCCTTCAGAGGGTTAGACTGTAACCCAATTACAGGTGAGTTTGATTTGAGGGAAAAGAGTGGCCAGGAAGGCTGGCAGGAACATGAGGATTGTCTCTCTGCGTGTGGCAGATTTAGACTGTTTTCATTTGGTGTGCTGGATGGAGACTGCGACTCCTCTGGTGGCCAGCCCTCCCCCTTTCTATTCTTCTGGCCCCTTCACTTCTCCTTGAAAGACTCGAGGGGTTGGGGTGGGAGGTGGGCAGTAGGGGTGGTCCAACTCCACATCCCACAGGTTTTTTTCTTTCTGGGATGAGTGAGGTGTGCAGCACCCCACCTAAGCCAAGCAAATTGGTAAGCACATTCTGTAGCCCCCTCTCCCTCTCCTTCTGGTGCAGAGCTGGGAGCAACTGAGCCCCAGAGTGGTCTGATCAGCTCAGGCAGCAGTCTGTGCCTCAGGCCCTTCATGCTCCTCATTGCCTCCTCCCAACAGGCTAGAGTCCCAACTTAATTGACTGCGGACTTCAACCCTGATTCACGGAACAGTGTGCCCTAACCCCTCTACTCAGTTACTGCTCCCAGAGCTGTGGGGACAATAACCACCATCCCAGCCTTCCTGATGGAGAACAGGCCTGCTCAGGCCTTTCTTCTCTTGCAGCCCATCAGAGATCTAGGTGGCAGGCAGAATGCCCCTCCTATTCCTCCAGCCCCCAGCCATCTGTTGAACAGGTCGCTGACCAGATTCCTTCCAATTGCTAGGATTTGAAACCTCTGAAGAAAGGTCAGGGTTTCTCTCCCTTCACCCATAGCTACAGAGGCTTCTCGCTGGCTCCTCCTACCCCTCTTCTGGGGAACAGTGACTTTTAACTCTCTCTTCTACCTGGTGGTAGTGACCTCTAGGTACTGAGTAGTAAGGGTAACACACTGGCCACTGTCAGGTTCGTTCTCCCTTCCCCAGAAATCGAAGTCTCCTCCTGCTGTCTGCTGGTGACAAGTTTCCCCACTGCCCTGAAGGCTTACAGAGAGGAGACACTCTCCTTGACCATCTCAGCCACAGGCTTCTAGAAACTAGGGCCCCCACCCAATCCTGTTGCTATGGTGAGAGCTCTTTACAAATGAAGCCAAAGGAGAGAAGCCTGCTCCCCTCTCTCCCTCCCTCACTCTCTCTCCCCCTGTCTCTCTCCCTCTCCCTCCCCCTCTCTCCCCACTTCCTCCCCTCCTTCTCTTCCATCTATCCTTCTCATTCCCCTCCATTTTTTCCCTGTCCTTCATCTGACTGCCTGCCCCTCCCCATTTCTCCTCTTCTAAGCCCCTCTGCTTTCCTATGCCAGCTAACATTTCTGAAGCTGCTGAGTTGGGGCTACATGCCTGACATCTCTGCGTCTAGGCACCACATCTTAGGTAAATAAGCTAGTTGGTGATCCTACCTGGAATTGGAATTCTTCCAGTTTCCAGGCCACCTGAGTGGGAGAGGGAAGAGAGGAGAAACTGGAATGGGAAGAGTCCAACAATCACTATAATTATTGACTTTTAAAACCACTGTACTTTCCTAAGTATTTTCCACTTTTTAGATCATTTTCATTAAAGAACTATATCTTGACAGTGATTTCCTTTAAGAAAATCAGGACAATACAATCAGGGGAAGGAATGGGAAAATAAAACTCTTAGTCTTACCTTATCACAAGGCTTTGGTGGTGGCCCAAGTTCCTGGGGGGAGAATAGACTGAGAAACAGGATCATTCTTATTTCAGTTCGAGATGGTTTTAAGATTCCAAGCTCCATCTCCTTTTCCCAAAACCCCTTATCCTGGTGTCCCCAGTTTAAATATGAAGGATCAGAGAAAGGATAGTGGGTTTGAGATATTGAAAATCTTTTTCGAATTTTAAGGATCCATATCATTAAGGCAGGTGGACAGGCAAGCTTTAGTACCAAGCAAATTTTCCACCCACAGAATCCACCAGACTTCTTCTCATTTCCCCTCCTTCCTAACATCCCATAAGCTCTGCATCTGTAAAGTGGGGTCTTCAGCTACCTAGAGTGACCTCTGACTGATTCAACACTGAAGCAAAAATTACTGGACCTACACACACACATCCTAATATTGGAAGCATCCAGATTTCCCCAACCTCCAGCACAAAAGCTAAGAACCACTAGTCAGACAAAATAACGCACCCTAACTAGTTAGTATGAAGTAACCTGCTGATTGGTATTAAAGGCCTCCCCAAAAAATGTATTTCAAAAAGATGTACAAAATGTGGGGATTAGACCTGTGGTCTAACTTTAGGCTAAACTGGGATGAAGATGAGAAGGAGCAAAGACAGGACTGGACTGGAAGAAAGGGGAGGAGGAAATGATAAAAGAAAGCCCCAGGAAAGGGAAGGTTTCTAGAGACCCAGTGGGGAATCCGTTTCTGTTGAGGGGTGGGTGGCTGTTTCAAAGGTGGTAATGGAGTGGAGGAGTTTACAGAGAAGGTGGCAAGTGTGTTGAGCCCTGGGGAGAAGCCTCTGGAAGCCAAAAAAAGAGGAATTGCTGTAGAGGAAAGGGACTGTCAGGGGTTAGGAAAGGGCTTCTCTCCTCTTCTCAGACCTGCCGTGTGCAGCTGTCCTAGCAAACAGGGGAACAATGGGAAGGGGGTGGAAGAGGGGAGTACTGGGATGTTTCAAGTAAAGGGGAAACTAAAGAGGCCTCCCTAGACTTGTCATCTGCTTCTGACAAGACCTCCCATCCCCCTCCTCCTCACACTCCCCTCCCGAAACACACACAAACACACACACACTCACTCACTCTCTTTTCTTTCTTCCCCTGCTTTCTGCAGCTGTGGGCTTTTGAGAGTGCATTATGCAAACAGATGTTGAGTTTTCAGCTCCTGGGTCTATCCCTTATTTAGGCAGGAACCAGGAACATACCCAGTGGCTGCTCCAACCTGTAGCTGTGATCATGGATGCAAGGGTCCTGAAATCAGGAAAGTAGGAAGGTGAGAGAATAAGGGGTACTTGGTAATATCCAGAGCTGGGATTCCAAGCTTGATTCCCTATGGTGCTCTTTAGGAAGGGACTTTCAAGGAAAATGAGATGAGGTTGGATTAGCTTGAAGGCTGGCAACTTTCCCACTGTTTCTTTGCTCAGTCTTCCAGGATCCCCAGCCCAGCCTCACTCCACCAAACCTCCCCCCCCCCCCCCAGCCAATTTCATTCATTTAAGTCCCTCTACTCACAAGCCAAATATGTTAACCGATGTGATAAAGGTTAGTGGAGAGTTTTATTTGTTCCCCTAACCTTTCTCTCCCACCCATATTCTATTCCAACCCACCCATTGTAGCTGGAGGGGTTGACTGGGATGTGAGGTTGGGCAGAAACTCTTGAAGAGTTTTAGAAAGGAGAAGAATTAGCGGTGGTGAAGATTGTTTGAATTCACTTCTAAGGGCTAGTCTAACATTGTTTAACTATAACCAACTCTCTTCCCAAAATGTTCCTAGTAGGTCCACAAGTTTTTAGTAACTGCTTAAGTTTTGCCAGGGCTGAAAAATGGCTTGTGTTGTTTTCCACTTCTAAAAAGGTAATTGTTAATAGTTACTGCAGCTCCAGAAACTTGAAAAGTGAAAATAGCTCCCCATATTTGCCAGGCATTAACCTACTTTGATTTGGAAATCCTCTCTCCTCTCCTCTTCTCTTCTTCTTCTCATCTCTTCTCTTCTCTCTCTCCCCCCTTTTCTCTCCCCCATGATTTTCAAAATTCCAGAGTTTTATTTTTAATATTCCACATTCATCCCTTCCTTAACCTCCCCCCTCCACCTTTGTCCTATCTTCAACTTCTATCGTATAGAATGAGACTAGAATGATGAAAGAAAAAGGAAAGAGATCAGAATGGAAAGAAAGAAAGATGAAAGAAAGAAACAGAGCAAACCCCCGAGCTGCAGCTTTTTACGAATGACTGACAAAGTCAATGTCCATTCATAGTCTCACTCCAGAGAAGGTTTATTAACAGCCCAGGCCCCCTTAGCCAATTGCTGTCAGCAACATGTGGGGGGGAGATATCGCTATAGCAACCGGTGGATGGGCCATGTGCCGCAACCGGCAGGGGCTGGGTGGGAGCGTGCACATATAAGCAGGGGATGAGCCTAGGCGCTCCGGAATTTCTCCTACACACGCGGCCCCTGGTGATGGACAGCTCTGAGAGGAGAGTCAGGGAGCCCCAGTGCCACTCACTCCCCCAGCCAAGCCTCGCCCCTAGGGGGGATGGGGTCCTCGGGGAGTCAGAATCGTTGCCGTTGCCTCTGTTCTCTGGAGCTAGAAGCTCTCCTTTCTGCTTGGTGGCTGTGCCGGTGCCTATGGGGGAGCTGCAACCCGCCGCTGCTGCCACTGCTCCTTGTACCTTTGTCTCGGATGAGAAATGAAGAACTTTGTGACCAGAAGGAGAATTTTTTTCCTCCTTATTTTTTTTAAATCTCCCCCCTTCCCCCGGGAAACACTACTGAGTGTGTGTGACGGTGATTTTTGTGTGTGTGTATGTGTCCAGTCCCTCTGGACTGAAGCTATTTCTTATGCCCACATCATCCCTTCCATCGTCAGTGGGCACTGAGCGCCGGGACACCACCAGGTAACCAAATGCCTTCTCATTGGGTTCTACTTTAATGCCCGATTTGGAGGGTGGGGGTGTGAGTTAGGGGTGGGGAAGGAAGAGGAGGGACTCCAAGAGAATTTTAGTGGTACTTTGGTGGCAATAGCGATGAAAAGGGGTAGGGGGTGTGCGACTTAGCTGAACCAATTTAGCATTTAATCGAGAGATAGATACATGAAGAGATAGATAGACGGACGGACCTGACTTTCACAGTGTGACACCTATCAAAACTGGCAGGGACTATCTTCCAGGTCCCAAGACAACTCTGAGGGCTGGCCTTTAGCCGTATCCCTCTCCAGTAGTCACACTCACTGGGATTTGGGGCAGGGAGTGTGGGTGATGGGGGATTTGGTAGTAGCAGGGCTAGAAGTGGGGATGGGATTGCTCTGAACAGAAACTTCTTCCACTATGCAGTCAGATAGAGCCAAAGCAGAGTTCTGTAGATCTTTACCCGTAGGCTGTTTATCCCCTCTCTGTTCCTCCCTTCCCCAAATAGTAGCATGGCATTACTTTTCCTCTTTACTCTGGAAGCTTCATTGTAATGGGCAGGAAGTTATCTGGGATTTGAGGTGTGGGGTGTAGGAGTGGGGGAAGGGTTCTAATGGTGTAGAGGGGAAAGTGATTTGGAGTCCTTTAATGACGGCTAATGTTCGTGCTTGGAGAGGGTGTTACTGAAGGAAGGAAGTATATCTTCACTTTTCTGCATCTCTCATTTGCACATGCCTAGTTAAGACTATGAGGCGCTTTGGACAGACAAGAAAGGTGTGTGTGTGTGTGTGTGTGTGTGTGTCTGTGTGTGTGTGTGTGTGTGTGTGTGTGTGCCCGCGCGAGAGCGAGCGTGTGAGCGCGCGCCCACACATGGGGGCTGGGGATGGAGGCAAAGTAGGAGCACTAATTGCCGGAGAGAACTCCCCTTCTAAGCCATGCTCCTCTTTCCCCACTGACTTTTTGAGAAAGAATTGTAAGACCACAGCCCCAGTTCTCCAGAACTAAAGCAAGAACTTCTCTCGAAGCTTATATTATCAATACTGCTTCGAGAACCCCTAGGAAAGAAACTTCATAGGACTCGGGTCTGTTTGTCCTGTGGATTTTCTTTTTCTTTTTTTTTCGGTAGAAATGCTCATGGTTCTAGAGAAAGCACTCTTCCCCACCGCCACCCCCCTTAATTCCCAGGGCACATTTTTGGAGAATGGGGGTGGTAGTGTAGTGTATTTCTCTGAATCTCAGAGTCCTACATTTACACTGTCTGTTCTGCTTCCGAAGCGGAGAAATCTCCCGCCGTTTTCTCCCAGGGGTGCACGGCTGAACCTGGAGTTGATAACTCTAAGAAGTGATGCCTAGTTCTTGGCACACTTGGTATCCTGGTTCACTTGATGAAAATGCCTTGTATCCACCATCCCCTTCCCCACACAGGTCCCCCCCCC
>NW_027185612.1:10750289-10757904 GCF_028583685.1 Petaurus breviceps papuanus | reverse complement strand
CCCCCCCCCCCCCCCCCCCCCCCCCGCCCCCCCCCCCCCCCCCCCAGACCCATGTGGACACACACACACACCCCCCCCCCCCCGGGTTTAGCATTACCCCCCCCCCCCCCCCTCGGCCCCTCCCTGATGCCCTAGGTTAGCCTCTTTCTCAGTTTGCCCGGCTTGCTCTGGGCAGTGACGCCTGGGACGCGGCTGACGTCCTCGGGTGTGCCTTGCCAGAAGCTGCTAAGCCTAGATGGCAACGCGATGTCTGGATGCACAGCTCTTTCCCCTAGAATGGCATTGCTGCCGCCACCACCTCTCCAATTCTTTCTTTCCTTTCTCATCTTCTGCTCCTGTTCAAAATGATCGTTTAAAATTCTACTCTGGGGTTGGTGCAGATCGCTCTCTTTGCTTTTGGGCACAGACAGCTGGAAGAATCAACCCGGAGAGACAGTCTTTCCCGAAGCTGCTTCTGCCGCAAGCCCTGAGAGCAGAGCAAGGAGTGTTGAGAGCATAACAGGGAGTTAATGCCCCAGTTCCTTCCCGGCCTCAGCTCTGGCACCAGCCTCTGAGGGCTTCTGGGTGCTCCCAGGTTTCTTTTTAAGTAAACGCATGTTTAGTGTATGGACGCTGAATGAGGCATGAAGATTATATATATGTATATATATATATATATATATATATATGTAAAATAGCTTGAATCAGAGGCTACCCCAAAGCTAATTAAAAAACAAAATTTAGGTGCTGTCTATATTTACTTATCCCCTGGGCTTAGGGTTTTGAGTGGTGATTGAGGCAGGATACCAAAAAAGCTTTCTTGTACTCAAGATTGGGAAAAGTAGGGGGTGGCATTGCTTTTTTTTTTTTTTAGATTTTTTTTTTTAAATATCCACTTTTCTCCTTTGGGGGGAAAACGAAAATTAACCAAATTCTTACTTCAGTTCAAAGTTGTGGCCTTTTGGAAATCAGAAAGTAGGTGAGAGATGGGGGTAAAAGGGTAAGGATAGGGTAGAGTAGGGACAGGGTAAGGAGAAACCACTGGCCGCTGCAGCCTTGTTGAATCCGATGAATTCTTGGTTTGATCCGTTTGTTGTTGGGGATATTAATCCCTCCAGTAGGTCCGAAGCCATCCCAACCAGCTTTGTGGCATGGAGGAAGGTAGAGGCAGCAGCATTGTGTGGAGACCAGAGAATAGGACCTCGGCTCCTCGGGGTGACCTTTCTCAGTGATGTGAATAAGCTGGAGGTCCCAGGAAGCCATCTACCTTTTGTGTTCGGTGATGTGGTCTAATCTTTCCGACCTTTCTGTGGAGTCTTATAAATAAAATAAGGGGGAGGGGACCACAAGAAAGCACCATTCCATTTGAGTTCAGCCTCCCCCAGGAAAAGTCTAGAATTGACCCTCCATTTCAACTGACATCTGTCTCAATGATACTATAGCAGGAGGCTAATAGCAAAGACAGCAAAGTCTTTGAGGGTGGTGGTTCCTGTCCTCCAGCTGAAAATGCAAATCCCTGACCCTTTATTCTAGAAGAAAACATGTTATTAGTAGGGATCGAGGTAATAGCATTTCCTTTCAATTTTCAATAAGTATAGCATGTTAGTCCAAGGCATATTACAGCATAGGTGTATAAGATACTGGAGGAAAAGAATGTTCCTGATACATACCCAAACATTACGTTCGTCAAAGACTGGAAACATCCATAAATAAAAGAATTAAGAGGCAGAAGAAAGAAGCAACACTTTTTAGGGTTGGCCTTGCTTTTGAGTGTAGTAAAAATGCTGGCAGTAAATCTGAGAGATGCCTCTGAGCACATTTCCCTTTGGTAGAACTATCCATTTTGGCCTGTGCCAAGCTGATTGTCTGTTTTCTCTCTAATATAACCTAGACAGTGTGCTGTTTATCAAACCTTACTACAAACATTTCATGTAAGTGATTTGGAAAAACAAAAAACAAAAACCCTGAGGCATTAAATCTTCTCAGCTACCTTAAAACTGAGATGCATTTCCCCAAAACTGGTGTTTTGGTAATGTTTAAAAGTGACAGCTAAGCAATTTATGATCTTATGTTTTTGGTGTCATTGCCTGAAAAATCCCTTTTAAAAGCTCCCTTTAAAAAGCTTGTCTGAAACTTATTTTCGTAAAAGTTTATATTTAAGAATAATCATTTTCTTGTAGAATTCTTTTCTTCTGCCCAAATAGGCCTCTCTCTCCCTCTCTCTCTTTTTCTACTTGAATGGCAGATTTGCAAGTAGAATTTCATCTGCACCAAGGAACAATGGCTTTCAGGCGCACAAAGGATCGCTCCCACCCCGAATTCAGACCACAATGCCTCTTGCTCTGATAATAGCTTCTGAAAAGATTTTGTAATGCAGAGAATTAATACATGATTATTTCCGCCTGACTTCTCTCGTTTATTAGAATTCTGTGGCGAATTCCAAATTAAAAATAGTTCAGTTAACAGCTTAAAAAAAAATACTTTCCAAAAGGTTTTAAGAATAAAAATATTCTGAAGTTTAGTCATTCTGGTCACTTATTTACTACCACTTGAAAACTCCTCCATCTTGACCTGCCTCATAGTGCCAGTAAGGAAAAAGGGCTTGCTAAATGTGGAATGAAATCCTCCAGTAATCTGCAGATGATTTTTTTTTTATCTCGTGGACAATTTGCACAATAACTCAAGTAGTATTTGGATTCTGAATAACTTTCACTTTAGAATTTTACATAAGTAAGCTTTATGTAAAGCAAATTATCACAACACTGGTAAAATACTAAAGATTAGGTTTTCAGTTCTCTTAGAAATTATGAAAATGATAGCAATGACTACAATATTTTAAATCTCCCTGTTAAAGAAATTTAGCATTTGCTTCCAAGAAACAGATAGGTTACTGATGTTGGTTAGAGATATTACAAAGTGTATGGGATGTAGAGTAACTTTACTATAAAGCAACAAGTACAAAGTTTTGAACTTGTACTGGTGCTTCAGTTTGGGCTCATGACCTTCCCTTTCCTTCATAAGATGATATAGCTCTAAACATAGTGTTTAAAAAACACAGTGAATTATGTCATTTAGATATGAAAGATGGTATAATGCAAGTTCTGTGGGTCAATATTATTTAAATAGGTTTAATTCTGTTCTTTATTTTTTTTTAAGAGCTCTTTCCTAGAGCTAGGCTGGCAATATTATTTCACCACAACTTTTGCTGCAATTCATTTTATTCAAAGTCATAGGAGTTAACAAAGTAGATTATTAATGGAAGAAATAACCAGTATAGTCCATGGTCTATTTTTTTTTTTAGAAAATAATTGATTTGATTCATTATAACATAATGTACCATTGAGGCTTTGTACATTTCATTGTACATTTTTAATGCATACTTGAATAAATTGAATAATGAGCTAAATTTACAATTACCTTAAAATGTATATATACATGTTTGTGCATATGCATACATGTATATTATATGTAACTTATCTGTTAAGAGGGGCTGTTTCTCTTATACTACTCTACTTTTGGTGGTTTCTAATTTTTTCCTCTCTCTTCTTCTTTACCCTATCTCCAATCTTCCCATACTCATTGTCCCCAGCTCTTCCCTAAACTGAGTAGTATATAGCACAGTTAGAGGTGCTCTGATTTTAAAAGAAACCTGCCTGTAAATGTCAAATTCATAAATATTTAAACATTTTCTTTCAATATCATGTCAAGACTGACAGAGAGTCTCTAATTAGTCCAGGGTTCTCTTTGGGTTGGGAGCCTCTTAAGAGGAAAGAAACTGAAATTTAAGAGAAGAAAATCAACCAATCCCAGAGCTTCACTGAGATGCTTGGTTAGGGGTAAAGAGAGACTTACGATGAAAGTCAAATAATGGGTAAATTTATTTCTATACAGAAAGGGTTTCCTTAAATCAAAATATCTATAACTTAATTTTGACTATGACCCTGCTTCAGGAGAATGAGCAAAAATACCCCCACTTCTTTACCTTTAAATTTGTTGTTGTCCTGGTAAAGAACTAGGTTTTTTTCGGGGTTCTTAAGTAGTTTATGGATTTCCCCTCGTGAATTCCTCAGCTAGACTCGGACCTGCTGTTTATTGGATGAAGTATTTTGTTTCCTACTCTCCGCCCCCCTCTAGCTACCACCCACGTGCTGCCCAGTGCTGTGCCGAGCCAGGTAGGGTTTTTTCAATTGCTATGTTTCAGGTGTGTAGGGCATAAGTTTGGGGAGTGCAACTTCATCAGCTCAGGATGCACACACAATTTGTGGGAGAGGTGGGCCTGCCCCAAATTAGGGACTAGGCCTAAGTGGCTTCTCTTCCCATGCCTTACTATTCTGTGAACTTAACGTGTTTGTGCCTCAGCCAACTCCCTCCCTTCCTCCTCCCACAGCGCCGCCCCCCACCCTCAACCTCCCGCCTTCCCCTTACACACTTAGAATTTAATCCAAACATAGCGCTTCTCCTGCCTTTGACATAACAATTTCCCCCCCTTCTCCCCTCCCCTTTTCCCTCTTTCCCTCTTTTCGCCCATCGCCATCACCACCACCACCACTTTGGGCCCTGCAAACAGAGCTGAAGTCATGCTAACCTGCAAAAAAATATCGTTCTCTGCAAGGACAAAATTGCCTACACTTGTGTGTTCCTGGGTCGTAGGTTTTCTGCAGCTCTCTGCCATTCCCACCGGGAGCACTGGACTGACAGTGCTTCTTTCTAGGAGCAGAACAGCAGGTCTCTGGAGACAGCAGGGAGCTGAGGGCGATTTAAGAAAATGTAAAGGGTATTACATTCCCTTCTCTCCCTCCTCCCTTTCCCCTTTTCCTTTTCTATTTTCCTTCCAAAGCCATAAGAAACTGGTAGGGGGTTAGGGTAGGTGGGGAGCAGAAAAGGTGGGAGGAGGCGCATGAAGGAGAGTCCCAGGAGTTTTTTCAGCACTACTATCCTTGACATTTTTATTTGACCTTTTAAACAAATTCCAACCTCTCTCTCTGTGCCCAAGGAGCTGCAGGCACCCCAGCGTTCAGTAGAGCTGGGAGCCAGAATCTCCACCTAGAGATGGTGAAGAGGAGAAAAGCAGCTTGCTAATAAGTAACGGCCAGTCGTTAGCCAGTATAAAGGATCAGAGGCCAAAGGCCAGCTTTTCTGTGGAGTGTTGCTTACCAGCATACCATGATCCATTCAGAGCAGGTTGTGGTCCTGCTCCTTGGAAAGCAGTTTTGAAAAGTTACATCTGAGGAGCTAGCTCACAACTCCCATGGCTCCTTCCTTACTCTCCAAAGAAATTCTGGATTGCATTTAGAGTAGTGCAAAGACTTTGGTGCTTTCAGAGCTAATGGAGGGGGCAGAAGGGTATGAATATGTCACTTTTTAAGCTAAGATGACAACATCCTGTTTCAATGTGTTTTTTTTAAAGCATACACCAGTGAAAAATGCAACCCACTTGTAATACTTGTTTCCTTTCCCCTTAACTTTATAAAATCACCATTTATTGTTTTATTTTTGTTGTTTAAAGAGTTAAAATTGGTTAGATTTATTGTAACATTCCTTTCACTTTCATTCTGTACTGCCCCGGCTACATTAGACCCTGCTAAATAAGACAGTTAACTTTGGCTTTCCAATGTTTGGGGAAATCTGTATATATCTCTCTAGACGGGTTACCTCATGCCTATGATATAGTATTATGTGCATATCTTCCTCAAGTGTGAACTTCTTCGCATAATAGCTCAAGCAAATAAACATGAGGAGTAAGAAATGTTTATTAGCAAGCAAGTTTAAGTAATATATATAACGCACACACACACAAATAAATGCATGGTTGCATGAACTACTAATCCCTTTCCATGTCTGTGCAGGACAAAATCTGCATGCAACATCTATAGATATTTCGACTTGCAGCAACATTGTATGAATGTGCAGATATCCGTTGGTGTTTGCTCATAATATCTTCATTACTGCAAGCATATCAGTAAATCTGTGTGCCTGGAAGCCTTTACATATTCATGTGCAGATATCTCTGGGTTAGTGCATGCATGCATTACGGTGTCTATCTCTATTTGTTGGTGGGCAGCTGGGTATCTTTCCCCACCCATTGGCGTATATGTTTTCCTTTGTTATGATCCCCTTGTCAGTCTAGTATCGAAGAGACGTATTGGATGAATTAAATACCACGGGAAGATGCAGAATAAGGGAGTTGGTGGGGTTCAGCATCTCCCTTTCATAGTAGTGACTTTCCAGGCCATTGGCTATGGAAAGCCGGCTAGGAAAAGCTTTGAGCAAACAGGGCTGGAGGCCTATAGAAGAAGGCGTTAGGATCCCGGTGCCAGTCCAAGGGAGGGCGATGCAGAGAATTTAGTGACAGAGAGACCCTAACTGGGGGAGGGAGAGGAGATGGGGAGATGAAGAGATGAAAAAAGGGAGGGAAGATGGGTGGAGGAGGGGTGACTCAGGGGAAACCATCATTTTTCAAAATATCCCTCCATTTAGATGTAGATTTTGACCTCTCACCCAAAGCGGGACAGAAAGTCCTTTCACAGAAATGCTAATCTGAGGACGGTAGCCGGGAGGAGAGGAGACTTTTAACTTCTCCTTTGGTCTCTAGGGCATCCAAAGGCTGCTCAGCTTTTCCTAGCCCACCGGACCTAGGCTAGCGCAACTACGTCCAGGATCCCTAGGGAGGGATTGGGGGTATAAGGGCCTGGGGGGTGTGGAAAAGGCATTCTTTCTTTCCACTTCACTAGCCCCTCTGGAAAGGAAAAAAAAAAAAAAAACCCGTTCCTAGAACCCTACTCCCTATTCTGTATTTGCAGCAGACTTTATCCTGCATAGGTGCTGAGGGTGGGACGTGGGCAGGTGCCGGTGGAAAAGGAGGGAGGAGAGTAGCTCTTCAGCTCCTGCATCTTTAAATGTACCGCTGGGCAGACCCGAACAATCAAATGCCGCTAGCTTCAAGAGGAGGAGGACCAGAAAGTCCAGGAGGCAGCAGCTACTACCGCCGCCGCCTCTGCTGCTGCCACTGCCGCTGCTGCCGCTGCTGCCGCCGCCACCACCACTACAGCTTGAGCTGAGGAGCAGAGCTCTCAGGGAAGAGGAGTTTGACTGCTCCCCCTGCCCACGCCCATGCCCACGCCCCCGAGCCTTCCAAAGCCCAGCCCAGCCTGGCTTCAGGCTTTGAAGAGGCTTGGGTGCTAGGCGTGTTAAGATACTGGCTTGCCTTATGCTATGGAATCTCCCCCTCTCCACCCTCTCAGTCCTCTGCCCACCCACCCCGCCCTTCTGTGCGTCCAGCATTGTGTGGGGGCGGTTGGACACCTCTTATTTATGTATTTGGTTTGGGCTTTCTCTGTGTAGTTTCAGGAAGGCGGGGGGAGGGCTAGAAGGAGAGGAATGGGGAATCGGAGAAGAAGGTGGGGAGAGAGCGTGGCTGCTGCGTTTGGGTTAGTGGGTTGGTCCGCTCTTGGGAGTGACATTTCTGGAAGCGGTTGTGGGTCCCGAGGAACGAAGAGGTTGGGGGCGGGGAGGTGAGAAGGAGGGGACTGGGAGAGATGGGAGTGGGTGTCTAGTACAGTAAATACTGGCAAAGGAGGAGAGGGCTGCAAGGTTGAAAGCCTTGGCTTAATTCTCATATTCTCTCTCTCTCTCTCTC
>NW_027185612.1:10736366-10750189 GCF_028583685.1 Petaurus breviceps papuanus | reverse complement strand
CTCTCTCTCTCTCTCTCTCTCTCTCTCTCTCCATCTCTCTCTCTCTCTCCATCTCTCTCCACCTCTCTCCATCTCTCCATCTCTCCACCTCTCTCCATCTCTCCACCCCTCTACGCTCCCACTGTCTTTGCTCCTGCACCCCCACCCTTATCCTGCGAGCTCTCGCTCTCCTCAATCCACCACCCGTGGTTTACGAGCCTAACAATCCTCCTTCGAACAGCGCATCCAGGCAAGAAAATCTGGGAGTCTTTTCTCATTGAACCCGCGTTTCCATTAACTCAGCCCCAGTACTAGCTAATCCGCTGTACTGAAGGCAAAAGGAGGCTAATTAATGACCAGCTTTTCCAGTCAAGACCAGCGATAATTGCTTTGGTGGCCTTTATGATTACAAGATAAAAATGGACCCGGCCTGACATAAGAGGCACTGTGTACACTGCAAGACAGGAGGAAATTAAGAGTTGGCTAGCTGAATACGGAGCAGAAAATTACTAATAGAAGAGAGATAATGAATAGGCCGGCTAGGCATTCATGGGGAAAAATCCATTTTGTTACCACGCGAAATTAGGTGGTGGAAAGGAGTTTGTTAATTGTTCTCATCTTGTAGCAACCAGGACTGAGGCAGGGGCGTGCTTTTCAATTCATTTCCCTGGTAATTGTGAAAGGGGAATGCTGGCCAAATGAGTCTTGCTGCAATTTGCGTGCCTGGTCTTTTCATTTTCATGTTGCGTTTTTAATTGTTGCTAATATACCTTATAATGAAGCTAATGAGGGGAGATTATGGTACAACTTTTAGCACATGGAGACAAGTGAAATGCACCAGAAGGATTCTCTCATATTTCTGCATTTCCCACTACCACCTCCCCACCTTCTACTTCCCCCACCCCAAAGAAAGAATCAGAAGAAGTTGGGAACCCTTCCGTTGCTTTTTTTTTTAACACCATGGAAGACTGAAGTTCAAGACTGACTACTACCACCCCCCCCTCTTTTCTTTTAATTCCTTCTAGGCAAAGTTCAGAATGGAAAGACATGTAAAGTGTCTAAATAGATCCATGGAAGACACATGAATTTGTATTCATTAACTAAAAGGAGCAATGACTTGAAAGAGTTTTCTTTCAAATACAATTTTGAAACGAAGTGAAAAACATTTTTCAGGAGGGGAAATCATGGAGTCACAAGGATTTTCCATGTTAACCATATGAAAAATAAAAAAAGAATTAATAGCATCACTTCCACATACTAATGTGTACAGAATATGTTGTTTTATTTTTGTTCCTAGTTTTAGCCATGGGATTATATTTGAATATTCTTAGACATTTGTTGTGCATGAGCTGGATAAATTGCCTCAAATTACTTGTACCTGTTTAAAAGAAGTGAGAAGTCACTTTATTTGACTTAGGGAACAAATTAGCTACCAAACACCTGAAGATTTTTTAGTTTGAAAAATAATACTACCATTAAAAATTATGCATTTCATTTTCCTCTCTCAAATATTTAACTCTGTAACAAAGTACTTGGAAACAACTTTTCATTCTTCTAGTTTGAAGGTCCATTTCCCTCCCTGGTTGTATTTTACTGCTAACTCTGCATTGTGCCTGAATTTAACTTTGCCTTGAATGGTAAGCTTTTTTTCTAGTCTGATTTTAAGAAGTCATGATTTACTGAGTATTGATAAACTTTTTTCCTCTCTTTTTCTGCAGAAAAGCCAATTAAAGCTTTTGCCTCATGGAGTAGAACAAGAAGACTCTACTAAATTCATTATCCTCACTCTGATCTCCATTGCTTGCATCATTGGGGTCCTCTTAGCTTCAGGGGTCCTCTATTGCCTCCGCCATAGTTCCCATCACAAGCTGAAGGAGAAGCTTTCAGCACTAGCAGCTGATTCAGGCTCAGATGCCACTGCTGCTTACCAGGTAAGGAAAGACTTTTTTTTTTCTTACACATTTTTAATGTATCAGCTTCATAAACAGGTTAGTTGAGTGGTTTAAGCTCCTTGCCCACTCCCAGCAATTGTTCCTGTATTCATAGTTTAGTTTCTTTGATGACGACAATGTGAGATTTCTCATTAGTATTCAGGTAAATATATTATAACTACTAGCTTTACTGCTTTGTATTAATCTTATGCTTGTTCTTGGGTATTCTCCTGTTAGTTGTGAAAGCTAGCTGCTAATTAGAAATGTGGAAAAAATACTATCCATGAATTATGTATTATCTATAATCTTTCTTAGTTTGGCCACTATTAATGAAAAGTGCTGGAGATGCATGATAAATTGGTTGTGTAGATATTTGAAGATGTCTCTTAAATCATCAACTTCCTCCGGCTCTTCTATGAAAAGATCCTTTGACCTGATCTGTTGCCACCTTCTGCCATTATTCGAATAAAGTGAAATATAATGCTGATAGATGGGAGGTAAACCAAGAATTCTCCATGAGAACAATGGTAGCAGCTGTGTGCAAGTAATACAGAAATATTACGAGGAAATCTGTGAAATAAATCAGTAACCAATGGGAATATGAAGAAGGCAGGTTTAGAACAACTGGGTATTAAACAAAAAATCCACAATATTTTGGGGAGGCTTTGCCATACATATTTTACGATTAATAATCACCTTTAATGAAATTAATTCAACTCTGTTACTGTAGGAACATAAGCATGAAGCTTATGCTCAGAATACTTGCAGCTCAGGGCAGTTGAATTATTTTCATATAAAATGTAATAAGTATATTTACACATTTGGGGGAGTAATTTGCTCCATCAGCATTTTAAAAAGTTTCATTGAGATGCATATACATGTGCTTTTTTCCCCATCATATTTTATGCTTTGTTTCATTGGGTGACTTTAGAAGTAGAATTTCTTTTAAATAGTTCAAAATTATGAACTAATTATCATTCTATCATCATAATGAAGATGAGTATCAATTGGTAAAGATTACTATGAAAAATATAATCAGGGTGCTACTTTACTTCTTCAGAAAGGACCCTCCCCTTCCCGCCTCCAGCAACTCTTCCTCAGATGGAGTACTCCAAAATGTGCTTCTTACAAATGGGTCTATAGCCCTGTAGGCCAATCAAACTCCATGCCTGTCACATGGGTGCTGATATGTCATGCTCAACACACTGAGATATATACATATGTTATATACATATAATATATGTGTGTGCACATGTGTTTACACATACAAATATTTGAGTATATGACATCTCTGTCTTTCAGTGGGTCCAAAGGATAAATTTCCTTTTTGCTTCAGAATTGTTAGCCTTGTCATTGTTTTTATAAAGCTAGAGATCCTTCAAAGGTAGTTATAAGTATAGCCATTGAATTCTTCTCTATAAAAGAAGCAAAGACTTTAAATATATGGAAAATGTTATTTCAATAGAGTGGCTATCAGTTTTAGTGCAAAGCAAAAGGAAAATCACTTTAGAAGAAGAAGCCTTAAAAATGTCACATAAAGAGACTGGATTCATCAAGAAATTTCATTGAAAAAGATCATCACTATATGAAACCAGGTCTTCCAGGGCTCAAATAATGTCAATACGTTAATAAAATATCACACCAATTTTGTTCTATATGAGAGACAGGAGATCATACTGATGTATAGTTTTTAAGAAGCACAGCCTCTTTTGATATATTTTGAAATTCAAATATCAAAAATTGATGAAATGGAAAGATTGAACATGCATGCAGAAATGCCTAATTTAAAAAATGCAGGTTAAAAAATGCATACTTAAAGCTGAGTTTCTGATAATTAACAGAAAAAAATCTTCCAAGTGACAGCTCTAATTAATAGTATCTGTAATTAAAATCGTGCCCTTCCAGCAGGAAAATTGTTTGAATTTCTTGGAGTGACCTTTTTGCCATTCCTCCTGGGGGCATGGTGGTTAAGTTGATGTTGATTTTATAATGAGCTCTGGTTTGTTTAATAAGAATCTGTAATCCAGACAATAAATGAAATGTGTGCCTTACTTCATTCCAGATTGATAAACACCTCCCCCTCACTCCACACCCCCATCCCACTAACTTTCCCTTATAAGATTTAGGAATCTATAGAGTCTCGGACATTTTAAAATGGGATCATTTAAGGGCTTACTGCTCACTTTCTCAGTTTTGTTAGTACCAAAATCTCTATCAGGGAACAACTTGAATTAAAAGTGGATGAGTTTATCTAAGTAAATATTATGTATAAAGTGTTAGTGCTAGGTTTTTTAACAGACTAGGACAGACAAGTTCCCTCTGTTTTTATGAAGGATAAGAAATGCTAAGGAAGTCCTTCAAAAAAAAAGATTGTGGGGGACAGGTAGATGATATTTTTTTTAATAAAAACTGTTATGTACTCATTAAAGTATGTATATCTAGTCTGGTTCTCATAGATGGAGCCATTCAGTCCACCTTTATATTTAAAGTGCCTCAAAGGTATTATATTTTTAAAAAATAGATTCCTCACTTTCCATAAGTTTTTCAGAAGAGATCCCCATTCTAATCTTAATGTTTCATTTTTTTTACTTCAATTTAGAACTTAGCTAATTAACATAGGAAGAAAAATGTGATAACAGACAAGCACAAACAAAACCCTCACCTGGCTCACACTGAAAATTAGACAGTTTGAATCCCTGCTCTGTTTCATTGACTGACGGGGAAGTAGCATTAATTTTCCTAGTGGTTAAAGAAAAAGAAAAATTAAAGTAGTTTAAAAGTGATATCTTGGGATCTAAACCTGGCAGGAATATGCAAATATCATTACCAGAGATGTTGCCTTTTAAAGATACAGATGTTCTCTACCATGTCTTGTGTAGGATAATAAAATTAATACAGGAATTAGTCATCTTCTATAGAAAAGTTGTGAAACTTGGGGATCAAGTTTCATTCTCCCTTCTCCATCTTCCCTTCCCCTCAAGGGGAGTTCAGTTTCATTGCTGTGCATATAAGTCAGAAAGGAGAATAAACCCTGTTACCACCAAAAAACAGCCCAAGCATTGTTGCCCTCACCAGACTCTGTAGCGGTAGCTGGGAGGCAACTTAGTCTGTTGACATTGTATCAGCTCTACATCTGTATCAGGACTTACAAAGCAAATCTGACTAGGCAGCTCCCACTGATGCCATTCTCAGTCCGTGTAATATCCATGCAATACACGTAATTCGTAGTATGGGGCTTTCAGGCACAGTGACACTCAGGCAACATTTCCCAACCATAGCTGAGAGTAGCAATTTCTTAAACATAATTGTTTCAGAGCAATGTGTGCTAAGGTTGCTTCTCCTGTTTTCAAATTAGGCAGTCTCCTAATTCCAGAAAATGCTATTGGGTGTAGAGGTAGCTGTTCCTTTTTTTAAATGAACCGTTTAGCTTGAGTTAAGTAGACAGAGCCATAATTTAGAAAGTATTTTTTGGTTATTTCTTTGTTTCGTTTCCCCATTTAAAAATCAGATTCTTTTTGACAGAGCTTTATCCTTTTGACACTTAACAAGATACCCCGTCCTGTCAGATAGCCTGTCAAAGCTTAATTTGATGAAATTTGAAATAGCTGGATGTATTAACCTTCAGAAAATCTGGGGCTCTTATGAATATAACTATTTCTTAGCTGTAAGAATGTAGAGGAGCTGCACTACTTCTCCCTAGTGTTTTCAAGAAATGTCTATTTGTTTTTGCTTCTAAAGGAGAGCGAATACGTGTGCTTGTGATTACATTTATACCTCATCTGTACATGTAAGATATTTTTATTATTTACTTCTGCTAAAATATTTTCTTCAAATTGTCTTAATGTGTGTGACTATATCTGCATTGTGCACACATATATTTATAAAATATGACTAATGGAAAGGAGCAAATTGGTCCCATATTTTGTATATGCAGTGTGGATTTCACATTTTATCCTGTTTTATTCTATTTTGATGTATGGTGATTAGCAAAAAAATGCCAAAAATAGAGCAGTTGGTTATGAAAGAGATTTGCTCTCTTTTTCTCCACTGATTTTTTTTAATGTTACTCCCCTTACTCTGATGCTTTGATCATCTTTGAACAGCAAATTTAGTATTCTGCTAACCCACTCTTCCATCCATGACATTAGGGCAGAAACTCCTGAGGAATTTTCAGCCAGTTCTCTTTTGATGGTTTATTTCACAATACCGAGCAGATTTTTCTCGTGTACTTTGAGGCCTTTGGAACCTAACCCACAGAAAAGCAGGCATTCAGGCTTTGGGGACCGCCTGTAAACAGAGCCTCTAAGTGCACATCTTGGTTGTCACTGCTCCCATTAGCAAGTGATTATTAATGTAATGACAGTGTGCATGGTGATTGCTGCTATTTAGGGATGCTCCATTGGCTCAGGCTGATGTATTTGTGATTCCAAATGCACCCTGACTTCTAACCTCTGCATGAGGGAATGCTGGGCTGTACAAAGAGATGTCATGTCACAGGTTCACTTTGTATCCTGGGCTTTGAATTAAGAAAACCTTCCTTTTTTTTCCAAGTGATTTTAATCTTCTGGCATTTCACTAGTAATCAGTAAAAATATGTGGCATGGAGAATTGGGATGCCCTTGATTGAATTAGAAAACAAAAGTTAATTTTTATTAGACTTACTATCAGTTCTCTATGAATGCCTATTCCATTTTAGCAGTACATTTATCTTAGGATGTCTTTTCTTTCCTTCCTTTGAAAAATCTTGGAAAGCTCTTCAGATGATTTTGAGATCCTACAAGAATAAAAGATATTCAGCCTAAAAATGAAGGAAATAGACCAAAATAATTTTAAGGAGCCATTTTTCTTCAACTAGTTGAAATAATGCCAAAAGGTTAGAATTGATTCTTTTTTGCATAAGTAGCAGATTAGCAAAAACTGATCATATATTGAATTGTGGTGTTAATTTTCCAGGTGTGCATGAATTATTATTTTTCCCAAATAGATTGTTAGTACTTTGAGGCCAGAAACCATATTATGTATCTTTGTATCCCCTATAGCACTTAACCACTGTGCCTTCATGTAGTAGAAATTCAATAAATACTTGTTGATTGATTGGTTTATGAGGGTACATTGAAAGAAAGTATGATGTTCAAAGGCTATGGGATCACCATTTGAGGGAGAGAGCCCCAAAATCTTACCTTTGATGGGGAAGTGAAGAAAGATTACAGTATACTTTCCCTGTGTACTAAGAAGACATTTTTATATTCATGTATGTTCATTTGATTTAAAATCATATTTAGAATCATCAATATTTGGGGGAGAAGGAAGAATGTTGTTTGCAGATTTATGAACAAGCTCAATTGACTCTTCCAAATACCTTTTCATTCATGAATCTAGCTTTTCTTGATGACACCCATTTGTGGCATATTTTCCTCATCAGTCTTCAGTACTCAAGTATTCAGTTCCCAAATACGTGGACTGCATGAACATTCTACAATTTGGCCCATTTAAAATGTTTCCATAAGGAACAGTTCCTGTGATGCCTAAATGCTTCCTCTGGAGAACTCTGAAGTCTTGAAAATTTTCCGAACAAGTATTAAAAAACAAAACTTATGAAACATGTTGCCTCTTCTAATGTCAGTCCACAGTTCAAGTTCACAGAATGTCAGTGACTTAATTTAAAATAACAGATTACTCAGCAAGGCATTTGGAGACTCCCAAAGGATTGCAGTACCAATATAGAAAAGTTTGAGAGGCCCAAATTCAATAGGAGTTTCTTTTTTGCCCTGAGATTTCTGGTGTCAATGGGGCAGTCTTTTATTAATACTTAAATTAGAGTTTTGCTGAGGAAAATAACAGTTTTGTCAAAGTGACTTAAATGGAAATAATTTCTGAAGAGAAGGTGGTTGTTACTTATATGGCATTGTCTGAACAGTGCTAGTGTGAAACAGATGCCTGGTTAACTTGTCTTGGTAGGGGAGTTGCCCTGTTGTCCACGATCTTTCTTAATCTCTCAATTTAAGAATATTTTCTACTTTCTGTTGAACACATACTCGATAGTTCTCTCTGCACTGTGGAGGAAATCCAAGTAGTGCAGAAGCTATTGCCTCTGCCACCAAGTAAGTTAACACACATAAAACAGTAGCAACCAGTATAACTTAATAAGTAATTAGCTCCTATTTTATGTGGTCTACACTGTAAATTCTTTAAAAGTTCCTAGGTTTGGGGCAGCTAGGTGGCGCAATGAATAGAGCACCGACCCTGGAGTCAGGAGGAGCTGAGTTCAAATCTAACCTCAGACACTTAACACTTACTAGCCGTGTGACTTTAGGCAAGTCATTTAACCCCAAATGCCCTGCCTTCCCCCCTCCAAAAAGAAAAAAAAAGAGTTTCTAAGTAAAGACTGGAGAAGTTAGTGAAGGCTTTAGGAAAAGATGTGACTTGAGGTGGGCCTTAAAGGATGGACCAGATTTTAATGGGTTGATATGCATTGGAGAGAACGCTAGGCCTGAAGTTAGGAAGATTCTGTTTCCTGAGTTCAAATCTGGTCTCAGAAACTTATTAGCTGTGTGACCCTGGGCAAGTCACTTAACCATTTGCCTCAGTTTACTCATCTGTAAAATGAGCTGGAGAAGGAAATGGCAAACCACTCCATTATCTTTGCCAAGAAAACCCCAAATGAGGTCACAAAGCATTGGACACAACTGAAACAACTCAACAACAGCATGACACATTGGGGAAGACCTTCAAAGCCAAGCAGAAGAATTAAGATTTGATATGGTGGGCTATAGGTAGCTAAGTGAAGGCAGTTATAGAGGGTACTTCTGCAGAGGATAGAGGGTCAATCTAGATGACCTCTGCATAATTTCTTGTCTCAGTACATCAAGCATCCATGATTTCTTTCATTAGTATGGATCCATCATTAGTCAGCTTCCCCTGAAGCATATCATAAGCCTTCTACCACTGAACAGGCAGTCTTTTAGCATGGCTGTGGCTGAAAAATTCATGACTTTGTGGCCAGCCTGATGATAAGCCTTTCTACACTCTTGCCTAGGCTGGTCCTTGGATGACAAACAAACTTCTACAGAGCCTAGATAACTGTCATCTTCCTCACAACTTTAAAATTCAGTGATTCTATGGGAAGTGAAAATTGAGTTCCTTAGTGACACCCACTCCAATGGATCTGTCTAGTATGTGCTTTCTTAGTGCAGAAAAATGAAAAGAGGAGCATCTTCTGTGTTCTGGTTCTCTCTGGTCTTCTTTCTGCCTCACATGGTTTTGTCTCTACAAAGTCTTATCCATCTCCTTCTGTACTCCCTGTTGTAGTGTCCCACTCAAATCTCAGCTAATTCTTTTCCTTTCACTCATATGTAGTGTGTGGCACATGTATATATAGGTATGCATGTGTATATGTATGAATGCACACACATATCAGAGCTATATACATACATATGTACCTGTGTATAATATCTGTGTGTGTGTGAAGTCTAATTCCACCTCATTCTGAAGGATTCCCTGGGAAGTCAGGTCCGTTTTGGAGTTGATCTCAAAGATAACATTCATTCTATGGGATGGTCCACACTTGGTATAGGAAGCAAAGTACTATTTAATAAAGCATTTATCCTATGACAGTCTGTCTTCATTTAGATGAATTCTAGGATCACTAAGTTAAACTATAGAGAAGAAGGGCCTAAAGAAATGCCAGGATTGGGAGGGAGGGAGGAGAGGAAGGGGGTGAGAGAAGGGGATAAGATCAAATGAAATGGAGTAGAAGAAGGAGAGTGGAGAGGAGGAAGGTGGAAATATACCTCAGTAAGTATAAAGTAAAATGTGTCACCATTTCTAGCAACCTAGCCCTGCTCAACTTTTTATTTCTCTTCATTGTCATTCACCATTATGCAACCTGAGGGTTAGGGAGTAAAATCTATTCCTCTAGAGAAATCCTAAGCCCCGTTGGCTTGTTATCCCTGTGTCTTGTGCTCAATGTGAGAAATCACTAGACTGCTTAATGAGAGCATTCTTTAGCTATAGATTCAATATGTGTGCACTGGTGAAGACCAGAAAAAAGGAGGTCTTGATCGACAAATGTGTATGTATGTATGTATGCATGCATGCATGTGTAATACTTGCCACAATCAAGTCCAGTGTCCTACCTCCAGCCCCACTTCCACTCATGGAAACTTTTGTGTATAATCTCTGTAGATCATATTCCAGTGGGTGGGAGTACAAAAAGAAGTAGATAGGAAATGTCCATCTGGGAACTTAGAATCAACTGTCCATATACTTAAAACATTTTTAAAAAATGCATTATACTCCATTGGGCTCTCTGGCTACATTATAACACAGTAAATGTTATATATAATGTAATTATCAGGGGTGAAATACACAGAGCAGCAGTCTGTCAGAAAATACTAATGCCTGACTTTTAACATAATGTATATACCAGGCATAAAAGAAAGTAAGAAATTATGAAAGGTGGTAGAATGAAGGATAATGGCTTGACCCTCAAAGGAACATTGAAGTTGGATATTGAAAAGAGAAAAGGGCTCAGTAAAGCCAATTACACAATCAAACCAGAAAGGGTCAGAGTGACAAAAGTGGTTTCCAAATGCCAGCCATGAAACACTTTAAAAAGCCAGAGAATGGACTCACTGAATGTCCTCAGAGCTGGACGTCCATCCTGACCTAACGATGAAACACTATGTTGAGTGTTTCCCACAAAGCCATGGTTATTCTGGAGTTCTCAGTTAACTATCATCTCTCCAGTACTCAACATGTCCTTTCTCCTCTCTTTACCTCTTTTCTAACCTTGGCTTCTGGAAAGAATGAACCCTATAATCTCTCTCTTGTGCTGTCAGATTCTTTTATGGATTCTGGTGGCTATACCTACTGGAGTCAAGGGCACCCTCAGAGAGTGGCCACTGAAAATATTTGATAAACTGTCCTTGATACTTGGTTTGTGCTTGAGCTATGAATGCTTCAGGGAGCCCCAGGCAGCTCTGGGAGCCATGGATTTCTGTATTTTGGAACTGATCTAGAAAGTCATTTTCTAGTAGGCTTGTTTGCAGTTGTCTTACAGAAGTGATATAAGAACATTTTTCTGAAGTAGTAGTGACTAATGTCTTACAAAATTCTATTTTTAAAACATGATAAAAATAATATGGTCTTGTTTCCCTTTTCCTGATTGTTTCAGTGTTTAAAAGTGAGATTCACTTCAAGTATACTAATGAACTAATCAGCAAATATTTATTAAATACTCACTCATAGACTGATAGATTTAGTGCTAGAAAGGACCTCGTCGTGCAGTCCATCCCATTGTTTTACAGATGAAGAAACTGAGACCCAGAGAGGATAAGGTAGACAGGATAAGGGAGTGAGTGACAAAGCTGAGATCTGAAAACTGCTCCTCTAACTTAAAGCCAATCTTCTTTCCACTGTTCTGTGTTGCCTCTCCTTCACTGACTTTAAGATACCAGGCTAAATTCTGGGGATTCAGAGAAGGATAAAACACAATCTTTGCCTCGAAGGAGCTTGCAGTCTAGGCAGGAAGACAAGATACACATAACCACATAATTAACAATGCTGGGCAATATGGAAGGACTAGGACTGGATCAAGGCCTTGAGTGACTATGGTTTTTAGAGAAGGGGGAAGGGGAGGTTTTGTAATGATGAGCAGAGGTAGCCATACACCAGGCCAGATCAGTCTTGTTGAGTATTTACTTAGACAACTGAGTGAAATTTGGGAAAGGTTGAAGCAAGGGCCTTCAAGGCTAATAAAATTGAGGCAAATTTAGTGATAAAGTAGCTTGAAAATCAAACACAGTTTTGTATCTTCGATCGGTACTGTGTGTATAAAAGTGTACATGTATGTATACACATATGAATTATATAGCCATCTATTTTTGCTTTGTTGGGTGGCATCTGGATTTACCTATGAGGTGAGCTAAATTATATTCTTCCTTTTTACTAGTCAGAAATCCTGAGTGTTTGTTGCTGAAAATATTAAAATGCCCACTGGGATTTCTTTAATCTTAAGAATGTACAAAGAATACACTGGAGAGCTGAGGGTGAGGAAGATGCTGGTACCTTTTAGTTCATAGAAAGGCCAAATGATCCATTTTTTGGTCTGAACAAGATGTGTCTCTGTCAGAACAGTGCATGATGCTGTTAGGGAAGAATTCCTTTTGGACTAGAAAGGTGGCAGTAATGGGAGATGACTCTTTGAAAATATTTTTGTTTTATGCTGTAATCGGCCTTGTATATACAGGGTGTCCCAGTATGTGTATACATGCATATGTGTATGTATTCACCACATAATACACATATGTGTATGCCTGTATATATGCATGTGTGTATGTATATATAACCTTTGATCAGTCACTAGCCAGTAAATCCAAGTCTTGGACAAAATAAGTTTCATAATTTTATTATCAGGCCAAACATTTTTAAAATGTGAAGTTATTTATTATGTTTGGGGGAACTCAGCATTGGCCCACATATAAAACTCAGCATTCTGCTGTTTGATAACAAATACAAAATGTAAATAAAAATACAAAAAAAAATGTTGACAGGCAATGGATGCCAGAAACTTTGCATGTTTTTTTGAATTAGTATCAATTTGTTTCTATAATTAGAATCATCATCAACAGTAGAGTCTGGATTGAACCTGTAAGAAAGAAATTCCATTATTTTGTGTTTATTCTTTTTAAAAGGGAGCTGAACTAAGTAAATCATAGAAGAATATTCCTAGATTTAGGCTTTTGTATATCCTGGATTTATATGGAAAAACAAGAAGGTCTGGAGTGGGAGGAAATAGAATCCAGGTTACATCATAAATTAAGATGGTTAATTGAATTGGGTGTTGTCTCATACAAAGCTAAACTGCCTCACATGTTTCTGGCCTATTATGCTTCCTTTATCAGCTCTCTTCATCCAAATCTAAAGAGAGAAAAAATAGTACTAACAATTTAACCCACTCCAGAGTATAGAAATGTGAGAAAAAAACTAAAAAACTCTGTTGTTTAAAAAAATATTTGACCTTGAACATTTCATATTCAAACTGTTAGTGTGAGAGTATATTTTTATTCTTTTCTTGTTTTCTTATTCTATGAGGTTCAATTGCTCTTGATGTACATTTGGGGCATCTTTCACCCACGAATCTCAAATCTCTTGCAAATGCCAAAATACTGGAGTAGAAGTGATATGCTGCAGATAATAAAAACTGGTTCTAACTTTTGGGAACAACTGTGTCATCAGACAAAATAATTTGTTCATCATTAGAAAGCTGACACCTCCTCCCTCCCTTCCAATGTGATACTTTCTCTATTTTTTTCTCCTCCATACACAGGGAAATGACTTACTTGTCTTTATTTTTGTTTTCTCTTGGGAAACTCTAATGTAAATGGTGTAGTTTTATCACCTTTTATGCAGCACAGTGCTCCAGTCAGAGACAGTGGTTTGGGATAGAACAAGTGGTTCTTGGAAACTTTATTTTTTCTCAAAATGGAAATGTAACTGTCCATGGGAAGCACTTAAAAAAGCACTCACAGATTCATACATGAAAGGTACAAACAAATATGTGGGTTTTGTTCGTGTTCCTGAATCAAGCAGAAAGCAGTCACATGAGCAAATTTTCTAGGATTTTTATATGTGAAAAGTGGAGGTAATATATTGCATATAGTAAGAATTGATATTAACTTTTGGGGGCAATTGTGTTACTAAAAGAATATTCTCAGAATTACAGGACTGACACTTCCTAACTTCCCAATGTAATGCATATATACAAGAGGGTGGGTGTGGGTGTGTATACATGTGTGCACTCGCACTCGGGCACACCCCCGCGCCCCCAATGGAGCACCGAGCTACTAAGGGTCATAAAAGCAGAAGTCACATAGCACAAAATTGTATTCAACATCTTCAGTTTTTATTGAG
>NW_027185612.1:10730676-10736356 GCF_028583685.1 Petaurus breviceps papuanus | reverse complement strand
TCCATGTCAGTAGATGAGGGGGATGCAAAGATAGATGAGACATAGTCTCAGCCTCCATAGAAGTCTAGTCAGGAAAGATGCAGTAATGAATCAATACAAAGGGGAACACGGAAATGAATGAGAGTAAATGGGAAGTGTTAGTGGAGTTCATAGGGATGCTGAGAAGTTAAGACACTCCTTGTTTGCAGGTGACTGTCAAGAAGGTTTCCTTTCCATAATTTAGTTATCTAAGAACCAGCTTAACTTGTGCTCACTTTCTGGCTTCTCTGAGTGCCCTGAGCCCCAGAGCTTCTCTCCTCTCTTGCTCAGTGAAAGTAGGGACTATATCTTACTTTTGAATATCCTGCAGTGCCCAGTGAATGATGAGTACACAGTAGGTCCATATTGAATATTTGTTGAAAGAATTCATGCAAGAAGGAAGGCATATGGTCTGCTCCACCAGTTTGGCACTAAGCATATGCAACTTTTTATTTTTTATGCTTTTATGTTGCTATCTTATTTCACAATGAACTCTTCAGCTTGTTAAAGAGATGATGCCTTGCACATTTTTTAATTCCCCGTGCTAACACTGTGCTATAACAATAATAAGCAAAATTTATAAATTGTAATTTATATATTATTTGTATATAATATATTTATATAAAATCATATATTATAATTTGCAAAGTGTTTATATATGTATATTATATAACATATATGTTACATAAAATGTACACAATATATATTGTCTCATTTAAGCTCACAGTTACCCATTGAGACAGTCGAGAAGACCAAGGATCAAAGAAGTTCCATGTTTTGCTTATGGTTATACAGTTAGGAAACATCAGGGCAAGATTTGAATCTAGTTTCTAGCACTTCCATCTCTGGCCTTCTCTCTACTCTATCCCATTGCCTGGAATATAGTAAGTCTTCACCAAATATTCAATAATAATTGTGGAGAGGTCATTTAAATCAGCTCATTTTCTTCACAGGAAAGGTTATCTTAGCTGCCCAAAATAGGTAATTATTTCTCCTATTATTAAATATAATCAACCCATGAATATTTTACAGTTTATCTTAGAATATACCACCTATTTAGTAAGTTAGAGAGAGAATGAACCTTGTCATCTCTAAATGAAAAAAAGAGAATAAATAATGAAGAATTCAACTACATGGAGAAAATTCTCTTTATCAGAAGAATTTTTGGTTGTTTTGGTATTCATGTTCACCTCAAATCTCTCATGAGTCAAATCTATCCTTCACACAGCTGCCTATATGATTTTCCTTAAGGATAGATTTGACCACATCTTTCCTCTATTCAATAAATTCCAGTGGATGTCTGTTACCTGTAGGCTAAAATATATACTACCATGTTTATCTCTTAATGCCCTTCTAATCAAGCATCCCTCTATATTTCCAACCTCAATAGATATTATCCCTCCTTCCCACATGGGGCAGTATAGCCAAACTGGTCATCTCTCTGATCCTGACCAACTGCACTCCATCTACCACCTCCATGCCTTTGCTTTGTACTGGGTATCTTTCATGTATTTCCTCTTCACGTCTTATAATCTCTCTTTCCCTTTAATACATAGATTAAGCCTTTCCCCAACTGCTAGTGTTTACCTTCCTTAATTTCCTTATGTTTATTTTCTTTATATATGTGTATATGTGTGTGTGCATGTATATACATATACATACATACATATATACATACATACACACACAGGTACTTTTTGCCTTCCCTGACAAATTGTAGGCTCCTTGAAAGAAGGTATTGTTTCATTCTTTCTATTTGTCTTTGTGGTCCCTGGCATAGTGTCTGGAACATTATGATACTTAACAAATGCTTGTTGCTTTATTGATGGATGGGTGGTGATAAGATCCTTCTTTCCATTTCCACTACTCCCATCTTAGTTTAGTTCCTCTTTACCTCATACATTACCTTTTAACTGGTCTCCCAATTGCTAGAGGCCATATAGCATAAAATTGCTTTCAACCTTTTATTGAGTACCTATTAGATGCAAGACACTATCAAGGACCCTTTCCAGGTCCTCCTCCACACTTCACTTATGTTATTCTTCCTAAAAATTATGTTGATCATATCATTCCCAAAAGCCTTCAATGAATCTTCACTGCTAACAAGATTGAGTTCCAATTTCTTTGCCTGACATTCAAGGCCCTCTTCAACCTGGACACCATCATACTATTTCAATCTTATCTTCTGTCTTTCTTCTTAAAAAACTTTGTTCCAGACATATTCCTCACAATTCTCCCCAAAATACCTTGTATTTCTTCTACCTTTTTACTTTTGTTTGTAGAAGCATTCTTTTTAGAGTTGAAAGAGATCAACCAATGCAGTGCCCCTTATTTTACAGGAAATTAAGGTCCAGATGGTTGAGGCTACTCCAAGGACATAGCAGAACCAGATTTTGAAACTAGATTCTCTGACCCCAAACCCCAAGCTTTTCCTAATTAGCTATGCTGCCTTGATCTCATTCCTTCCTCTGAATTACTCTGGCATTTTGTCTGTATTGCTCTGATGTACTTAGGATGATCAGTTTTGTATCATGGCTACATATATATACACACACACACACATACACACATATATACACAAATATATATATACATACACATATGTATGTATATGTATATATACACATATATATCATTTTTGTAGGATTTAAAGATGGAAGGTGTTTATCGTACACCTGATTCCCAAATAAATGTAAACTTATATACAGAAAGTAGGTCATGTTTGGTCTTCATAGCTCTAGTACCAAGTATAGTGCATGCCTTGCTTATTTCTGGTTTGAAACTGTGATTTCTCCTTGTATATGACTCAGGAAGAGCAAATTGACCTCTAGCCATGTAAGTGTCCTTTTCTACACCATATGTCTTAGGGAGGCACTAAGAGGTGGAGAGAGTTGACTTGCGTTCCATAGTCAATATGCTCCAGAAGCCAGAACCATAAACCCTTCTTGCTGTTGCTCAGGTGTTTCAGTCACGTCCCACTCTTTGTGAATCCATTCAGGGTCTTCTTGGCAAAGGTACCAGAGTGGTTGGCCATTTCCTTCTCCGGTTCATTTTACAGATGAGGAAGCTGAAGCAGACAGAACTAAATGACTTGCCCAGAGTTATACAGCTCATAAACATCTGAAGCCCAATTTGAACTCAGGAAGATGAGTCTTCCTACCTCTAGGCCCAGCACTATATCCACTGTGCTACCTAGCTGCCCCTCATAGTAGGTGTTAGAGTAATGGTTGTTGAATTGGGCAGCCCTGAGTCCAGCCCTCTCAGTTTTTCAGATAGGGAAACTTAGGTCTGTACCCGAGTGGCCCAAGCTCAAATTGATAATAGAAGTTTCTGTCATGTTATTCCCCTTCTTTTGAAGGTCCTTCTCCTTCTTCATCTTTCCAAATTCAACTTATTCAATGCTTGGCAAAAATCTAACTTCTCTTCAAAGTTCCATTAATCACCTAAGAACGAAGTGGGCTTTCTTTCTTTGAATTTATTTCGAATTTGCAGTACTCTGAACCTGTATCCTTTCTTAAATTGTAAACTATTTGAGGACAGAAAGTGCATAAATTTTTTTTCCTGACAATGTTAGTCAGCAGTCACTAATTCAGTGCTTACCGTATGCTAGGCATTTGGAGAAGAGCTATATACAAAGAAGGGGAAAACAGTCCCTACCCTCAGGGAGCTTACACTTTTTACAATGTGATAATTACTAATTATGGTATGTGACTTAATAGAGATTTGGAGAGTAATCTGAGAGGGGAAGGCACTAGTCACAGGAAGTAGGAGAGAAGGACCTTTTGTAGGGGATGTGATTTGAGCTGAGTCAAAGAAAAACAGAGAAATTAAGAATCGGGAGTGAGGAGCAGAGGACTGGCAGCATGGAGGACAGTCAGTACAAAGGTATGGAAGTGGGAGACAGATCGCTGTGTTCAAGGAACATCAAATAGGCAGGTGTGGCCTGATGACAGAGTAACCAGACAGGATCAAGTAAGAAAGGGTCAGATTATGGAGAGTTTTGAACTCCAAGCATAAGAGTTAAGTTTTATTATGTAAGTACTAGGGAACCAGAGCTGGGGCAAGGGGAAGGGAAGGAGAATGCTATGGTGAGGGAATGCTTTAGGAAAATTGGCAACTGAGTGGAAGCTGTCTTTGATCAAAGAGGGACTTAGTACTGTTAGAAAATTGTTGTAGTATTCCCAATGAGATGTGATAAATGCCTGTACTAGGGTGGTGCCCATGGGATTCTGGAGAAGATATGAGAGATTTTGTGTAGGTAAATAAAATGAGATTTGGCAATAGATTTGATATGTAGCATATGTGAGAATGAGGAGTTGAGGATGGCTCTGAGATTACAGGACTGAAAGCTCCCAGGTGACTGGGAAAACGGTGGTTCCCTTGACAGTAATAGGAAGGTTGGGAACAGAGGAAGATTTGGGAGAGAGATAATGAAGTCTGTCTTAGACATGTTGAGTTTGAGAAGCCTGTGGGACATCCAGTTAAAGATGTCTAAAAGGCAGTTGGTGAAGCATGACTAGCTTCCAAGAATGTCTAGGGCTAGCTATATAAAACTGAGAATCATCTGCATAGAGATGATAATTGAGCCCACGGGAGCAGATGGGATCACCAAGTGACATGCCTTGCAAGTATGAAGTACTTAATAAATACTTGTTGAATGATTGAACTAAGGCAGTTCAGTCCCTTCTCAAACCAGAGAAGGAGGAGCATAATCTTGATATGAACCATCTAGCACTCAGCCCAAGACTATGCCATTTGCTAATTTCCTAGGGCTTAACAAGACTCCCTACATTTGCTATGTGGCAATTTTTTAAGGAGAGAGTTCACAGAGTTGGTGAAAGAAACAAGAGGATAGGAAAGGAGCAGGGATTTTTCATAGCAAAGTACTGTCCACACCCTGTTCGATATCAGACAGCCACAGAAAGGTAGATGATCGCTTTCTTTATTGACTTGGCATCTTTTAAGTGGCCTGAACCTGAAACAGAAAAGCAGAGAAGCAAAGCCTAGGGGACTTCTGGAGTTTAACCTTATTCATGGGGGTCAAGTTGAATCCATGGACTTCCTGGGCATCACTGATCCTTTGGGAATCTTAGAACTTAATTGTACATTAAGTCACCAGAGAAGGGAGCTGGAGAAGTTCAGTGTGTATTCATTCTTGTATTGAACTCACAAAGGTCTTTGGCAGGGACATTTTACATTGTCAGCTGGCAGTCCTACAGGCTGCTATACATCTAATTAGAGATACTCACTTCCTCTCTCCTTCTCTCTCCCTCTCTCTCTCTCACTCTCCCTCACTCTCCCCCACTCTCCCCCCTCTCTCTCCCTCTCCCCCTCTCTCCTTCTCTCCCTCTCTCACTCCCTCTCTTTCCTTCTCTCTCTCCTGTTTCTGTCTGAAGCCAAACTTTTCCAATTTCAATTGATGTCTGAGAGATTATTCTAGAAACCAATGTCTAACATATTTTTATAATAAAGAAAATATATTGGTTTAAGAACAACTTTGAGCTAAGTCATTTTGACTATTATAGATACCCAAGTTAACTACAAAGGACATATGAAGAAAGACCCTATCTGCGTCTAGAAAAAGAACTGAAAATAGAAATATAGAGTGGTTTTACAGAGAGAGAGAGAGAGAGAGAGAGAGAGAGAGAGAGAGAGAGAGAGA
>NW_027185612.1:10673277-10730666 GCF_028583685.1 Petaurus breviceps papuanus | reverse complement strand
AGAGAGAGAGAGAGAGAGAGAGAGAGAGAGAGAGAGAGAGAGAGAGAGTTGTATCTAATGGTAGCCATCTTTAGAATGGAGGGGAGAAGAAAAGGAAAAAAAAGAAAATTGCACGATAACTTTTTTATATATTTAAAACAGAAAAGCAAGTTGTATATAATGGATTTGCAGTTTCATATACAATCATCTTTTTCTATTCTACTATGTTATGAAATGCTTGTTTTATTTCTTAAGTTCAGAATAAAATAAATTTATTTTAAAAAAAGAAAACATATGTCAGAAGCTGTCAACTGCCTATGGTTGTTTTTTTTATTTGTTCAACTGCTTTTTCCCCCATATCTCTATGTGGAGCAAAGCAAATTGCTGAAATGATTTCTTTCTCTCCTAATACAAGAAGTTAGAGCAACACTAGGAATAGGAAATTTTTCCTAACAAGAAGTTAGGCAGGCAAGTCAACAGACATTTTATTAAGTACCTACTATGGGCCAGGCATTGTACTAAGCATGGGGGCTACAAAGAAAGGTAAAAACCAGTCACTGCTCTCAAGGAGCTCAAAGGCTAATGAAAGAGACAACATGTAAACTACTATGTACAGTCAAAATGTAGAGAGCATAAATTCGGGTTAATGTCAGAGGGGTGGCACTAAGAGTAAGGTGGGACAGGAAAGACTTCTGGCAGAAGATAGGGCTTTAATTGAAGAAAGCCAGAGAAGCCAGGCAGCTGAAATGAGGAGGGAGCAAAATCTAGGCATTAGGGACGGCCTGTGAAAATGCTCCAAGCTGGAAGTCCAGGATGCACAAAATGACCCTTTTCATTTTTAAAAGTAGCAGAGGTGGATTATTTATGACAGTAGCTGTGCATTCAAATACATACATGTGTATAAAATTTATCAAAAGTTAAATAGCTGATGGCAAGTCTGGGGCTGGAATATAGTTCTTTTGGTTCAAAGTTCAATTCTGTTTCCATTAAACTGTTCCCACAATTGGAGCAATGAACAAACTCAATGGTCTATTGACTAATTTTCCCCAGAATGTCATATTATTTGTGTGGATGCTAATTTCTTATTCACAGCCTCCTGACTACTAGGCTGATTCTGTAAGAGCAGGGTGGATATGTGGTGAATACCTACTTCAGGTTGAAGATTTAAGAAATATGGTGGGGATGGCTAGGAAGCACAGTGAATAGAGCACTGGCCTTGGGGTCAGGAGGACCTAAGTTCAAATCTGGCCTCAGACACTTAACACTTCTAGCTGTGTGACCTTGAGCAAGTCACTTAACCCCAATTGCCCTGCACTCCCCCCTCCAAAAAAAGCAAAAAAAAAAATTTCAGTGACTAGAAAACAGTATCACCTAGCAAGAAAGCCAGCATGATATAGTGGACAAATAGTTTGCCTCAGAGTCAGAAAGACCTGAGTTCAAATCCTGCCCCCTACATATTGACTCTGTGACCCTAGATAAGCCATTGATGATCTCATTGTTCTAGACAAATCTCTAAGCCTGAAAGTTGCCAAGAAGATTCCAGCATGCTTTAGTAAAGGAGCTTTCCTCATTTGGGATTTCCCTATAGCAATGAAATCACAGATCTCATCTCTGTCTCTCTCATTCAATGTATAATTTAGTACTAATTTAGGTATGACTGGCCATAAGGGCAGTAAGAGTTGGGAGAAGACTTTAAGATAACATTGTAGTAGTCAGAGAAGCCTTTAGAATGTGAAAGATGGATCTTAAAGGATTTGGATGATCAGAAGAAAGGAAGGGAATTCTTATCTCTAGACTATTCTGGATTTAAATAAATCATAGAACATAACTTTGACTTATCTGGGCTAATTTTTTTTTAATATAGCTTTGCAGGATTGTTTTGAGGAAACATGAGACTGGAAAATTCCACCAGTGTTACTATGTCAATATTATTTGTGGTAAAGCTATTTGGTCCATTTAACAATTCTGTGGGCCTAAAATGATTCCGTTTTACTGTGGAAGGATAGGTTTCTTGTTGTATAGGTGCTCATTTATATGTCAAGAGTGGGGAGGAGGAGGAGGCCTGATTTGCCGCCTCTGACTTAAGGTACATGATGAATACCAGCCCTGACAGCAGCTCTCTGAACCTGACCTTAGGAATAACCGTAAAGCAGCATTTGGATTTTACTCTGTGTGCATGTGTGTGAGATGTCCATCCGTTAAAATAAAAAGTTATCAAAGCATTACATTATTCCTCACTGTAAAGCTTATTAGACTGTGAAATGGTATCCCAGGAGAAGTGATGGAGACCACATTCCTTGAGTCATTTAAAATTATATGGGGCAGAGTACTTACAACTCTATTGTAGGAATCAAGTCCTTCTCTGGCTGAGTTTGGGGGCAAGGTCACCTAATAAATCTACTCTATCTTTGGCCTCTGTGGGAATTTCTGTTCTTATGTCATTCAAATGTTTCTTTTAAAAGCAGGAGTAGAAACTTTCTTATGTATGAAGTATGCAGTGTGGCCTAGTAGAAAAAAAAATACATCAGACTTAGAAATTGAAGTCAGGGGAGACACAGGTTGTAATTCTGCCTTTGATAACCTGCTAACTATATGTGTGAGCAGTTCTCTTAGAGGCTCTGAACACTTCTTCTTGCCTATAAAATAAGAATAGTAATAATACCTGTTGTACCTACCTCATAGGGTGTGGTGAAGATCTAATGAGATTATATGTGTGTATATGTATGTATATATACATATACATGTATGGGTGTGTGTATACCTATATATACATATATACCTATAAAATATACACATACATTACTTTGAAAATCTAAAAGCACTATGTAAATAGTGCCTATGATAATATCATAAAGCATACTTTGATAATAGAAGCCTTCCTGACTATATGTGCATATATACACACATATTGGGGTAGGAGTACTGGGTCTAGAGTCAGGAAGACTCATCTTCCTGCGTTCAAATCTGGCCTCAGACACTTACTAGCTGTATGACCCTGGGTAAGTCACTTAACCCTGTTTGCCTCAGTTTCCTCATCTATAAAATGAACTGGAGGAGGAAATGGCAATCTGCTTCAATATCTTTGCCCAGAAAACTCCAAATGAGGTCACAAGGAGTTGGATACAACTGAAAAAAGGCTGAACAACGGCATACATATTTATCTCTCTATGTTTGTATCTCTATGTGTATCTATATGCAAACCTAGGCCTTGTGGCATGATGAAAGAAATGCTGAAACTGGAATGAAATAATCTGAGTCTGAATGCTAACAATACCCATCATTGGCTATGTCGCCTTGGACAAGTCACTTAAACTTTCTCAACTTTGGTGTCCTCATCTGTAAATTGGAGATGATAATACTTTAACTTTATACCTTATGGGATTGTTGTAACAGATTATTCTCTGCAAATTTTAAATGTGAGTTATTTTCATTCTTTTTTCCCCAGAGCAATTCTAATCAGATACTTTTTTTTTTCCCATAGTTAGAAGACTCACTTCAATCTTTCAAAAGATCTGTGTTTTCCTTGGTGTGGGAATTCCCTCAACTAAAACACATAGCAAGCTTCATCACTGACAAGGATCAATCAGTCAATGATCACAAGCATGCATTAAACACCTACTGTGTGTCAGGCTAGGCACTAGGGATCCAAATACCAATATAAAAGTAAGACGATTCTTCTAGGAGATAGCACTTTGAGTGAGTATAGGTGGATGGAAACAAAATGAAGAGAAAATATTATGAAGTGCAGTAATCCCCCAAATTTATCTCCCATGCCCAGATTTCTGATGACAAGCCTGTCGGATCTCAGCGAAGCTAGTCTTCAGATGACAACCCATCTCTGTGGTTGTTTACAACTTTTCAGATGGTAGGGCCTGGTAGCAATTCTGCTGCATTTTTCATAGCCTTCATGAATTCTGGGTTACCTCCATGCTATGATGAGACTTCAGAAGAGGACTTTAGTGAAAGATGAATGGCATAGTTATACAAAATCACGCTGGTAACCCAGATCATTAGATACTTTTTCTGAACTAATTGCTAGCATTATGTTATGTTATATCATATCATGTTATATTACAGATATTTTATAATCAGCCAATAGCCTATCCTGAGCATGTAATTAGTTCCTTCTAAGCCACATTTAATTTTATAATGCACTGAAAATGTATGAGGGTGTAACTATAATTAATTAGGAAAGAAATATGTGAAGGAAATAATTTTATTTTAAATAATCTATAAGTAAACCACCACATAAATTTTGTCGGGGTACCACTTTCAACAGTAGAAACAGACTTGACATTCTATAAATGATCAAGGCCCACCCAATTTAAGTTTGTCCCTTTCCAGTATTTTCCTAGTACTTTATCCAATAATGCAAGAAAATTGGTCTTTATCCCTTCTCAGCATATCATAATGAACTCATTTTAGGGTTTTTTTCTATTTCAGTGCCCATTTATTCCTTAATTTGTCCTATTACTACTAATTACATCCTCCATAACACCCTAAAAATTCCTCTCTATCCTTTGTGTTTTTGCTTAGGCAATATGCTGCTTTGTTCCAATTGTTCCTTAAAGGTGCAAAGAGGTATTTTTTAGTCATTTCAGGTTTGATCTTTCTTTTGCCAGAATTTTAGAATGACAGGTCCTTTCTCTCCGAGTGATTCCCATTCTCTGTAATTTTCCCCCATCAGATACAGAGTTGAGAAATGAAGCATTTGCATTATTGTGTGTGACTGAATTTCTGCCCCTAGATTGCTATTCAGCTTATTTTACGAATTGCATTATGAAGTGTCAAATGTTCAAAGTCCCATCCAGAATTAGGCCAAGACCCCTATTCTATATTTAGTAGTTAAGCATGCACTTTGGCTCATTGAGAAAGAGAAGTGCTTTAGGTATCAGAATCTCTCTCTTTCTCTCTCTGTCTCTCTCTGTCTCTCTCTTCTTTCTCTCTTTCTGTCTGTCTCTCTCTCTCTCTCTCTCTCTCTCTCTCTCTCTCTCTCTCTCTCTCTCTCTCTCTCTCTCTGTCTCTGTCTCTCTCTCTGTCTCTCTCTCTCTCTCTCTCTCTCTCTCTCTGTCTCTCTCTCTCTCTGTCTCTCTCTCTCTCATTACTTCATAGCCTTACTTTTTAAGGAATTTACCCTGGAAATGTGAAACTATATAATGTTGGATAAAGTTTACATCTAGTCTGGTACTTATGAATTTTCCATTGCTGCATCTGATAATCTTTCAATGCTGAAGGCATGGTTGGCAAACGCTATTGGATGGGAAGATGAAACTCTGAGATTTATGTGTTTGCATCAGGCAGCTTGCATACACTCAGGAGTAGATGGATGTTTTCTCTTACTCAGTGCCTCCAGATGATTTTGAGTGTACGGAGGCAGCACCAAGCTGTGCAAAGATCTATTTTTGCCTTTTTCACTACAGAGGGGATTTCACACCCTGTGTTTAGCCATTCCGTGCTTTACCTTGTTTGATAACTACCACACTGCTGAAAGAAAGAAGCAAAGCCCCCATATTGTATCTCTGACTCCTTTAGGATGAAGCGAAACATTGTTGTGTGGGAGTGCTATGGTGAATGTAGTGCTGGAAGAATTTTTTAATAAGAAAAATTGCTCCCATTTCCCACATAAGATTTCCTTTACTAAATCGTTGCCATTGAGAACTGATCTGAGTACATGTTCCAATGCCATCATTTCTTCCTATGCATAATGTACTTCTGTGGAGTGTATGGCCACCTATGACCCTCCATGACATTTTGATTAAGTGAAGATATGACATGGAAAGAACACAGAGTCAGGAAGATTTGGAACCTCATAGCATTCCTTCCACTGACTCTATGAGACCTTGGCCAAATTGAATGAATGAATGAATGAGTGAATGAGTGAGTGAATGAATGAATGAGAAAAGCATTTATTAATCTCTTCCCATGTGCCAGGTACTATGCTAAGCTCTTTTTAAATACCAAAACCAAATAGTCCCAGTCTTTTAAGGGACTTGCATCCAATAGATTAACATGACGTAAATAGGGCATGGTAACTGTGGGGGAAGACATGTTATGATTAGAGATGTCACAGAATGGTTAGTTGAGTTGTAGAAAAATTGTATATACTTTCCAGAATCCTCATGTAGATTTGATTTTTGTTCCCAGTGTCAGATGTGGAAAGGGTGGGACACATGTGTGGCAGTATGGCATCGAGTTTCTCTCTGAGCTTCCTCCAATAAGGGGGTTGGACTAGGTGGGACCTCAAATCCCCCACAGCTCTGATATTGTGCCAGTGTTTGAGAGGTTTGTCAAGATGGTGCCCCTCATCTTTCTTCCTAAACCCATCTCTCCCCATAACTTTTCTAACTTCCATTGAGGGCACCCCCACATCTTCTGTCCACTTGGAATCATCATGGAATAGTCATTCTCCCTCCCCTCCAGTCCTTCCTTTGAGATGCTAAGCTTAATAGGAATTCATGTGTAGAGTCACCATATTGCTATGCCATCTTGGTGAGGGGAGAAAATTTAAAACTTACAGAAGTAAATGTTGAAAACTAAAAATAAATTAATTAATAATTTTTTTAAGAAGATGCCAGACTTGTCAGTTTTAACATCTCTCATATCCACCCCCCTCTAAGCATTCATAGGATTGTAAGACTTAGAGTTGACAGGGACCTTTGATGTTATCTAGTGAACTGAGGCCCAGAAGTGGTAATGGACTTAGCCAGGGTAACAAAGGCAGTAAGTAGAAGATCCGGCATTTAAACCCAAGTTCCATGACTATGACTTCAGCACCTCTGCTCCGGTGTACTACCTCTGCTCACCTGGCCCCATCATTACCTCATGACCTCATCATTGCTCACTCTCAGCAACACCATCCTACTTGGTCTCCTTGCTTCCTGTCCTTCCTTTCCCCAATCCATCCTGCACAGCTGTCAAATTAACATCCCTAAAGCATAAATCCTACAGTCTTTTTCTCCCATACCCAAAGCTTCAGTGACTCCCTATGGACTCTAAAATAAAATATAAACTTCTCTCTTTGCTATTGAAAGTCCCTAACAATAGGAATAGCTTGGTAGCACAGTGGGTAGAGAGCCAAGTCTGGAGTCAGGAAGACTCATCTTCCTGAGTTCAAATCCAGCTTTAGACACGTACTAACTATGTGACCCTGGGCAAGTCACAACCCTGTTTGCCTCAGTTACCTCATCTGTAAAATGAACTGGAGAAGGAAATGGCAACTACTGCAGTATTTCTGCCAAGAAAACCCCAAATGGGATCACAAAGGGTCAAACATGACTGAAAACAATTGAACAACAAACATGGCTGTAGCCTTTCTTTCTATACTTATTTTACCTTTCTCCCTGTAGCATATACTCTATATCCCACTGAACTGGCTTACTTGCTTTTTCCTGTACCCAACCTTCCATCTCCCACCACCATGTCTTTATATAGTCCTGATATAATCTCCTTCCACACCTCTGAACCTAAGAATTCCTATTCAGTTCAGGTGCCACTTCCTACATTGATCCTTCCCACTCCCCAGTTTTTAAAATTCTCCCTCTCCTCACTCCACACTATCTTGATATGTTCTCTGCATTTACTTAACTGTTGACATATCATATCTCCTCAGTAGAGAGCAGGGACCGTTTTGTTTTGTCACTGTATGGCATCCTCTGAGCCTAGCACAGTGACTTGCTCGTAGTAAATATTCAGTCAATGTTTATGGAAGGTAATAAAATAGAATTGATTATAATTGATTTTGTGTGCTCTGATGGGCTGAAATTTATGCTCTCGGATTTGATCACCAGTTCTTTTAACCTGCTGCTGCTTGAATAATATTTGTTTACAATATATAGAGACACAGTGCAATCCCTCTTGTGAATTTGAGACCCTTTACAATGTGACAATTCTAGGAAATTACTGTAAATAGGATGTTTCTCCTGAAGAACTTTTAAATGCTTTTCTACTACCATTTCACTGATCCCCTCTCATATATGTATGTGTGTATATATAAGTGTATATATGTGTGCATATATAATGTTTTTGTGTGTCTATGTATGTGTATTTTGTATGTGTATGTACATACATATATATATACATATATTCATAGGAATGTGTGCATCTTATAAATGGAGAAACAGATAAGTTGAAGTCTAGAGGTCCGAAATTTCTTCTTAAAGATGTGAAGTCATTAGGCCAGTCAATATAGGAATTATTTATGTAGTAACTGGCATACAGTAATCATAGTATGTGGGGGGGGGGTTTGTTTTGTTTTGTTTTTAGTATGTGGTTTTGAAACCAGTGTTTCTCAACCTGTGACATTTGGGAAAAGTTTTTGAAGCTCTTTTTCATTTTTTTTATGTGAACATTTTTTCTTTCTTGTAATGATGGCCTAGGATGTTCTTGCATGTATATGTGTATGGGAGTGTGAGTTATTATGTGAACTAAGAGGCTTAGGAATATTCCCAGAATCCTTACCCTTGCAGAAGTGACCTTGTTTGCCTCATGTAGCAAGAGAGGTTGGTCATTGTGCTATGGTGGATGCATCCCCATTGTTGGTTTGGCTGACTATCACAAATTTCCATATGATCTAGAGCAAACTGTTCCTCTGTCAATTTGGAGAACATAGAACAATCCATTTAGAGCTGCAAGGAACCACAGAGTTCATCTAATCCAACCTTTCCATTTTGCAGATGAGGAAACTGAGACCCAAAGAGATAAAGAGGTCACCTTTTATTTTTATCTTCATGTTTACATAACAAATCATTGCTGAATCATGTCAAGCGTTCCATGGAGAGGCCTGCCGCAGGGCTCCCATGCTCTCCTAGCTTTAAGGATTGTGGGCTATGTCATTATGTATAAGTGAGACTTCATTTCTCCACCAGCTCTGCACACCAGCACACCAGTCATATTCCCTTTGTTAAGCACTATTCACTGAAGCCAAAGAGGAAGCTATGGTAGCTGATACCCCAGAAAACAGAAGCAAAGGGAAAGTTTATAGTTTTTTTCTTTCCCCTTCACCCCTGTTCTGGACACAGGCCCTATCCAATCCCCCCTGGTACCATCCACCCTCATATAGCACAGAATGATTTTCAGTAATGTTATACCAAGTTATAAGGAAAGGGGTCTGATAGGTACAAGGTAATATCCTCTTGCCATTAGATAGCGAACTTAGAAAATCTTGTTATTCTTGCTGAATAACTCCAAATCTGAAATTACTATTTTTTTTTGCTTATTTATTAAGCATTCACTATGTGCCAGGCTTTGTGTTAAGGGCCAAGGACAAAAAAAAATGGAGAGGCACCAATAACAGTCCCTGCCCTCAAGGGTTTACATTCTAATGGGGGAGATCACTTGAAAATAGCTAGATAAGTGCAAGATATGTAAATACAGAGGGTATTTTGATTGCTCCAAATTTGTGCTACTGTGTAATTAATATTCTTGGGGGAACTGCACGCCCCCACACAACCTCCATTTCAGGGTATTCATAGTCCCAATACAGAATATTTTGTTGATTATTGCTTTTCTTGCTCCCTGCCAGGATTATAAATTAGGGAAGTTTCAAAATATAATTGGGCTGGTCTCAGGGTTCCTTCATAACTATTTGTTAAGTTTGTTTATTTAAGTTTATTTATCAATTATCTAATGCTTAAATAAAAAGATGTCCATAGATGTCCATAACTCTATGCTTTAAACTCACTTAACTGGGCATTATTTATCAAATATTTATCATGGCTATAGTATTTGTGTGTGTGTCATGCTGATATTAGTTTTCTATAATATACTGCATGTGCCCTCCACATAAGTTTGATAATAAATGTAGGGCAATAAAAACAGAGGAAGTGCCTCCGTCTGATAGCAATTCCCATGTAATGGGGAATAATGTCGTAAACTTCAAATTACATTTTAAATAAATGTTTATGCCCAACCCATCCATTAGATCATAGCCTAAAGGGTCAGCTAGATCATGCCTTCATTTATCACTGTGTGTGCTGCAATTGCTTTTTCTTTTTTTTTTTTTAAGGTATAGATGATACTTTTAGAATGAGGAATGACAAATGCATGCAGACTGTATACAAAGATAGTAGGCAAAGCCCTTGCAGCATTACGGCAGGGAAAAAGAGGCCTCTGTTCAGAAACCGTCCCTCCCGCCAGAGAGGAACAGGTATTTGGTCAGTGGTTGGGTGTTCATATCTGGATAAAGGGCTATCAAAATGTATTCACAGAATCATGAAGCTTGAAAGGACTTTGAGAGATCATTAAGTCTGTCTCCTTGACCCTGGCAAGACCATCGGCAACTAAACATTCCAGAGGTCTCCACTTTTTATCTCTAATCCCTGAAACTCCAGCTGGGCTGTGATGGGAGAAAAAAAAGCAAAACATCATGTTTTGGAGTCCAAAGATCTGGCTTTGTGCTGTGGTTGTACTACATAATAGTCATGTGACACTGAGTAAGTCAATTTCTCTCTTTGAGCCTTAGTTTCGTCATTTGCAAAATGGCAACTGATAGGAATACTTTGGACCCCAGCTATCCCCCAGGGTTGTTGTAAAGATCAAAAGGAATAATGTCTACGAAGTATTGAGTTATAAAACATAGCATAAGTGTTACTTATTATTTATCGTCTTCTATCTTCTTTTATTTTGGAATAAAAATCCTGAATGTTCAGAAAAATGGATCGGTAGCTATTGGCCTGATTAAAAATGACTTTACTCATTATATAAATTAGAAACTCATTGCTTGGAGAACTTCTGAAGAGGAGTATATAATGTTATTTCTTTAGAAGCTTTGGGGACATACAAATATACAACCTCCTTGTTCTTTTCAGTGCTGCCTCTTTATTTGACATCTGATTCTCCCTATGATTACAAAATGTCCTCTAGGTATGGAAACGAGAGGAAATGGGAATTAGGTAATCGGGGTATGAAACTTCGGCTTCACATGTAGCAGAATGGACACAAGAGTTTCCCAGAGAGGAGTTACAGAGATGTGCGCCTGGAAAGTACATAGTGCTAAGAGGTGTATATTTAGGGCTGGCAGAAATATATGTGGATGAATGATAGGGTCAGGACAATCCACCACAGCTCATTGATTTTTATCCCCATAGGTAGTGGCACTTGTATGTCTATGTCCCTGCTGGGATATTTTGAACCAACTGAATCTAGAGTCAGATCTAGCTCTTAGACAGTTAAATAGCCAGAACATTGAAGCATGCATCACTAAAAGTAGAACTGAGAGACATAAAAAGATTTTGCTATGTTTCGGACCTAGAATTATATACACGATATCCCCAGTAAACGACATTATTCTGACAAGTGATGTTCTAAAAAGAAAAAAAAAAGCCTTAAAGTGTTTCCCTGGATTCCTTAACTGATCACATCTTCACTGCCTTTTGTACTGTGGTAGATACTGACTTGATGTCAGTAAGAGCTGGGTTTGAATCCCATGTCAGATATGGTAAGTTATTTAAGTTTTTTCTTTTTTTTTTTTTTGAGTCTCAGTTTCCTCATCTTTAAAATGGAGATAATAAAAATACCTACCACACAACATTGTTGTCATAAGAATCAAAAGAGATAATATACGTAAAGAGCTTTGAAAAGTTCATGTAGGAGGTAGTACTTGGGCTGAACTTTGAAAGGAAGTAGGAATTCCAAGAGGCAGAAGGGAGGAGAGAGAACATTCCAGGTAGGGGTGACAGGCTAAGCAAGACAGATTATAGGAGATGGAATATCGTGTATAAAGAACCACAGAGAGGCTAATTTAACTGGAACATAGAATGCTTGAGGGGAAACAATATGAAATTAGTCTGAAAAGGGTAGGTTGGAGCTAGATTATGGAGCACTTTCAATGCCCTTTAAACATCAGATTAAGATATAGAATTTGTCGTCTTGCCCCCAAAACTAAATACGAAGCATGGGAACCTTAATCTCATGATTTCAGATTCAGAATTCTTTCTAAATGGTAGCCATGGTAGAAAGGTGGCACGGTGGAAGAGCCCAGGATCTCAGTGGACCAACTGTATAGTCAAGCATACTGCAGTGGGATAGACTTTCAGTACCTGCAGAGAAGTACACATTAAAGCCCTGCAACTTTTCCATTTATGACTGGAAAGCAACTCCAGTACTTAGACCAGTCTGAGCTGAAGGGACCCTCACTGGAACTGAAATGAGAACCCTCTAAGATCAAAAGACCTCTAAATGGTGAAAGACTCTTCAAGCCAAAATAGGAGGCAAGTTATACAGGTCATCCATATTAAAGGGATTATGAATCTTAACTATCCCCTTCATCTGATATACAGAAAACAACATTAGCAGGGTGGTTTTCATATATGAAGGATTATACAAATATATAACACATACATACATACATATATGTATATGTGTACACACATATATACATCTCTGTGTGTGCGTGTAGACACAGACACAGACACACATACACACACACACAATTTCAGTTCAAGGATAGCATTCCCTATGCGCCGGAAGAAAATTTGTAAAGGCAATGAAGTCTTTCTCTAACAAAACAGTCTTCACCATGTGTTACTAGTTCCTAGTAGGTTTGACTCACCATCCATGCTTTTCCCCCGATTCCTTCTGATTTTGAAACCCTAATGATTCCAGCTCCTAGCTTCTATTCCCACTAGATAACTTCTGGTTAATGAAGCAAATGCTAAATGTAATGGGTAGATTTTTTTGTAGCCTGTCTATATTTTCCTCCCATGTTTTCTTTTCTTCTTCCTTCTTTACCTCCCTTCTTCTTTCTTTTTTCTGTCCTTCCCTCCTTTCTCTCCTCCCTTACCTCCCTCCTTCTTTGCCTCCCTCCCTCCTTGCCTCCCTCCCTGCTTCTTTCTTTCCCTCCTTACCTCCTTTCTTCCCTTCTTTCCTCCCTCCTTATTTTTGGTATTATAGAAAGAATCAAAATCATAGAATCGTGTATTTAGAGCTATAAGAGGCCTTAAAAGTTATTTATTCCAATCCTGTTATTTTACTGATGAGTAAACTGTTGTCTAGATCCTCTAGTTCCAAATAAAACATCTTTACTAATCTAAGACCTGCTTCTTCTAGTAACTAGCTTTACTACCAGTTTGCTGTATAATCTAGATGGAGTCATTTTAGCCCTTGAACAGTTTCTTCATCTATAAAATAAGAAGTTGTATTAGAAGGTATCTGAGATTCTCTGATCCTGAGATTTAAAAGGAAATTATATCTGCTTGAGTAACATAGTTGTTTTTTAGTCACGTCTGAGTCTTTGAGACATCATTTGGGGTTTTCTTGACAAAGGTACTGGAGGATTTGTCATTTCCTTCTCCAGCTCATTTTGTAAATGAGTAAACTGAGGCAAACGGGGTTATATGACTTGCCCAGGGTCACACAGCTAGTAAGTGTCTGAGGCCAGATTTGAACTCAGGAAGATGAGTCTTCTTAAGTTCAGGCCTGGTGTTCTATCCATTGAGCTAGCTAGGTCTGTTGCAATTCTCTTACATCGCCTGCAGATTCACAAGACAGATGTTGATTGAAAAATTAGATTTTTAAAAAATAGATTAAACTCAGAACCTCAGCCCCTTTCCCCTTATAGAAGTTCATTTTTTTTAATATGTCCTGTGATTTCTTATCTGCTTCCATGGCCACTTTTCTCTATTATCTGATGATGATAATAAGCACTTGTTGGACTTGGTGCATTTCTAGACTGGATGTATGAAACCACAGGCATCATAGGCCTCTTTACTTGGGCTCCCCCCACCCCATTCACATAGCATTCCATGTGATCTGAAATAAATGAGGTGATATACTTGGGCAGGTCGCTACTGTCACTCAGTTCTACCTTATTAAAATTATCAACCAGTTTTGTCAGATTCAGGGAGAACTTGTATGTCACATTGGAAATAAAGTCATCATCTCTAAATGATCTGGAAGGCAATAAGCACTTGAAAATATATGGGTAAAATGAAAGTGCTAGGCATTCATAGCTTGGGCTTCATCTGATTTTCTCTTTCTTTTGCCCTTTTATTAAAGATCTTTTCCCTCACAGTGAGATTTTCTTTTCTTTTTTTTTTTTCAAGTTCACCTATTTCCATCTTTTATCCTCCTACTCCCCTGAGCCCACAATAATCTCCACTTCCACCAGTTGCTTTAACTGGAGGACTCAGAATTCATGTAGGATCCAAGCAACAGAAGCAGAGAGGCCCCTTTGCAAAGAACCTGGGTAAAGAAGTGCTTACTAATGAACGAGTGGAGAAGGGAAATTCAGTAGCATATGGGTATCTCACACAGAGAGCTGGGCCTAAAGAGAAGATTTCTCTAAAGTGTCAGCTGGCATTACAAAGGTCTTTAATGGCAGAGAGAGAGAGAGAAGGGAAATGTGGAAGTGTCTTGTGATCTCTGGCTGTTGCCTTGGGGTGCTGAGACATCTTTTGATAGATGTCTCAGGTCAGATTCAGGTTGGTGGTATGACCTCCCCTTGGATGCCAGGATCCACTGCCACCAAGATTAGAAAGGAGAAGGGGAGCATGGATGAATCAGTCCTTGAAACAGTTTCATTTTGAATGAATGCATTTTATTTTATTTTATTTTATTTTTTTAAGCAATCGGGGTTAAGTAACTTGCTCAAGGTTACACGGCCAGTTATTTCTGGGTGTGGTGCTGAGTGTCTGAGCCCGGGATTCGATCCCCAGGTCATCCCAACACTGGAGCCGGTGCTCTTGCTCACTGAGCCACCTGGCCGCCCCTGAATGAATGCATTTTAAAATAATCTTTTCAAATTATTTTTTTATGTTTGCCTTAATTTTATGCTTGACTTTGCTGACCATTGGGTTACAATTGTTTTCACAGGACATAAGAGAAGCATTTATCTTATCTTAATAATAGCAACCATAACTAGCATGCACATGGGTGCGTTAAGATCTACAAAGCACTTTACAAATATTAACTCATTTCATCTTCACAACAACACTATGGAGTAGCTACTATTATTTTCCCCATTTTGCAGATGAGAAAACTAAGACAGAGGAAGGTTAAGTGATTTGCCCAGGGGCTAATAGCTAATGTCTGAGGCAGGATTTTGAACTTGGGTCTCCTTGATTCTAAATGGAACACTCTAGCCACCGAGTCATTTTGAGTACTTGAGATACCAACGTTTGTTAGCCAAAGGCAAAGAGCTTTCCACAACTGCTCTAAAAGACAAGTAATCAGCCATTAATATGTCCAAAAGATGTGTACTGATTAGTCATACCGTGCTACAGACACATTTTGGAATCATTTGTGGATATAAGACCCGTGATCAAGCATGCTCAAAGTGAAAAGACCTCTCCCTCTAATCTAAGTAGTGAGTGGCAGAGCTGATTAAACTCTGCACTTGTGACATCTCCACCCTTCTCTGCTGCCATGTTCCTTCACTGGTAAAATTATCAGATTTGCTAGGTGATCACTAAGATCCCCTCCCCCCAGCTCTAAATCTAGGCTCCCAGGTAATTGGGGATCTATTAGGCAATTAGACTGAGATTTTTAAAACCTAGAAACTTTATGTATCTGACATTTCACCATTATCATATGCAGTTACTGGTCGGTTTTTTTCTCTGTGCTGCCATTGAATTGCTTCTATTTGTCACTTACTGTTTTAGGGTAGAGAGTTTGGGGGTCATTTTTCCCTTTGTCTCTCCTTTTTCAGTCTATCACAAATCTCCTTTTTGTTTTGGCATTTGGGACCATATAAAATGTTTCCCTTCTTGTTCACTATGTCCAATCCTTTGTATTTTTATCTTAATGAGAAAAAATACAGCATCTATTGCTCTGTTGTGTAGTTACTGAGAACCTCATCACTCTAATTACCTTTTTTTCCCCCTTGCTGAATTGGTAGGATCCAGGGTAGCATGGTGCAGTAATTGATCCTCTTATCCAATACATACATACACACATATACACACAGAGACATGTATGCATATGTATGTATACATATACATGTACAAAATATATTTAGAATTCTATGACAGACATACTAAGTATTGTTTAATTTTCATAAAATGACAGCTACACTTTCTAACTCTTCTCCATAATTTAGATGAGTTTATTATGCTTTCTGTTCTATGCCCCCCCGCCCAACACACACACACAGATATCTAATAATTACCTGGACTTAATAATTAGATAATAGATAACCCATCTTAACCTTTGAGACCTCAGAATTATGGTAGATGAGAGGAGAAGCAAAGCAGAACCAGGAAGATATTTTGCTCCTCACCCTGCCACAATAACAGACTTTCCCCCTGGGTAGTTTCCATTCATTCCAGATTAACCCTTTCTTCTCTCTTCTTATGTTCTAGGAGCTATGCCGTCAACGCATGGCTGTAAAGACATCTGATCGCCCAGAGCCCCTGCATACTTCCCGTATCAATAGTGTTTCATCCCAGTTCAGCGATGGGCCTATCCCTAGTCCTTCTGCTCGGAGCAGCACTTCTTCCTGGTCTGAAGAACCAGTCCAATCCAACATGGACATCTCCACCGGTCACATGATCTTGGTAAGGCTGTAATTCTATTGTGTGCATTGACTGTGATTTTTGGAAAGTCTTTGAGCTAATGTTTCTACTGTGGAAAGGATAATAATAATAGTAATAGCTAACATTTAGATAGCCCTGTCTATGTGCTAGGCTCTGTGCTATGTACTAAGCATCTCATTAGGTCCTCAACAACAACCCTGTGAGTTTGGTGCTATTATTATCCTCATTTTACAGGAAACTGAGGCAAACAGAAGTTAGGTAGCTTGCCAAAGGTCACATAGCTAGTAGACCAAAGTTGAATTCAGGTCTTCCTAACTCCAGACTGGGAAGAGATTACAATTTAGTAAAAATAAAGTGGTTTTGGGAAGTAGGAGGGAGACAGGTGAAGAAAGAGAATGTTTCAATTCATCCCCATATGTGTTTCCACTGTTATGCCTCTCACACTGCCTCAGCAGCATTTTTGTGTCCTAGTAAACAGAGTAGGCCAGATTGATGATGGAATGAGACCCTCTTAGAAGGCTAATGAGAAGCCTGTGAAGAGTGTTAATTCAGGGAGTCTTTCTGTCTGTAGTCCTCCTTATATTTAAGTGAATATTAATATATATTTACAGTTTAGATTTTTTCCCCTTCTTTGGCATAGAGAATTCAGCTCCCACATACTTAATGACATGCAGTTTTCTTTTATTGGTTATTTTGTTTTTAACCCTGATAACACATTAGAGCCTACTTTGTGTGATGCTTTTTTTAAGCTCTCTGACTAATAAGCAGTACTTGTTTTCTTCCCCTTCAATTCGCAACTCACTAAGAATCATTTGAGTAAATGAATGTCAGTCATAGGCTTCTCATAATTAAAAGTGAAACCGGGGAGAGTTGTGGAGTTTTAAGGCCCTCCCTCTTTGTGTTACTACTTTCCAGAATGTAGTTAGTACAAAACACTTTTCATTGTGATGAAAGTTCAGCTTGTATTTCTCAGAGACATGTCTTTGCTGATTTCTGTCTTACCAAGATGACTTTCCTTATTGGGACAGTCAAATAAGAAATACCTGTGGATTGTTTTTTGATGTATAATTAATTTCTAATTTTATTAAGAGAGTTGCTCACAATTCAGCATATCTCCCTGTCTCCAGTATATAGGAGAGTCATATATTCCTGAATTTTCCAGCTAGCGGAAGTTTTCCCATTTGTTGATTTTTAAAGTATAGTACAAAACCATCTCCTTAAATTCTTTTTCATGGCAGAGACTTCCTCTTTCTTAGATTGTCAGGGGGACAGAGAACTTTATTTTACTGTTTCATTGATATATACTCTTACTCTAAGAGCTGAAAGAAGGGTTTTCCATTATATAAGTTAATTACTAGAATCCCTAAGTAGGTCCCATAAAGTTAACATGTGTTAATATATATTTTAGAAAGATCCCTTAGTAGTGTAACAGATAGCAAAAGAATAATTTAGACTAGTGGAAAAGAACCTTGGCCAAATGAAAGACTGTATTTTTTTCCCCAAGTAGAACTCTGTTGTTCTTCAGTTGTAGTCAACTCTTCATGACCCAATTTGGGATTTCCTTGGCAGAGATACTGGAGTGATTTACCATTTCCTTCTTCAGTTTATTTTACAGATGAGGAAATTGAGGCAAACAGGGTTAAGTGACTTGCCCAGGGTCACACAGCTAGTAAGTGTCAGAGGTCAGGTGAATCTTCCTAACTCCAGGCCCAGCACTCTATCCATTATTCAACTAGTTGCCCAAGTAAAACTACACAGGGATTAGAACAATATTAATCATAATGGTTCACCCAACCCTGCTGTGTGTTACATTCTGCCATGATTAACAACTATGGTAGTAGTACACCCACTTAGGGTAGTTTTCAGAAAGGTGTCTTACTCCATCTGACATTAAAGTTGTGTCAACATGCACAGAAACCAAATGACTCTGGACATTTTCTAACAATAACTCATAAGAAAATTGATGAATCACTTAAGTAAAAGCACAGTTGGAAGTGAGCTGAAAAATCCATAGCTATTTGTTGGACTGTGAGTTACTGTTTTCTATGAAAGTCAGAATGATTCTGATTCAAGAGATTGGTCACTAAAGGTCATTACCATAGTCATCATCATCATCACAACCACCACCATCATCATCATCTTAACATTTATATAGTACTGTAAGGTGTTCAAAACACTTTATACATATTATCTCATTTGATCTTTGCAATAACCCTGGGTAATTAACCCTAAGTGTTAATATCCCCACTTTTACAAATGAGAAATCTGAGGCAAAAAGAGGTTAAGTGACTTGCCCAGGACCATAGAATTAGTACCTGAGGCAAAATTCAAACTCAAGTCTTCCCACACCCTAGCCTCTATGACACCTATATAAAACCTATCCTTACTCTCTCATTTCTTGTACTTCATATCCACCAAACTTCCCACCTCACAGAAGAATATATGTACCCTTCCCAGTCAAAGAAAGACCCCAAATGGTTCTAGGATATTTCACAAAATAACAGCATTTCCCTGGTGGGAGAGGCCTCAGTGGCCATCTAGTCCAATGCTTAGCTTCAAAAGAATTCCTTTTACAAAGTGCCCAATAAATAGTCAGCCAGAACTTGCTTGAACACTTTAAAGGAAGGGAATTCACTACCTCCTGAGACAAACTATTCCTCTTTAAGATGGCTCTAATTGTTAGTCACTTTTACCATACATCAAGTTTAAGATGGCCTCCTTGTAACTCCTTACAGCATTCACCTGTTCATCCTCATTCTCGCCTGAAGGACCAAACAACAAATCTAATCCTCCCATGTAACAACCTTTAAAAAAATGTCCAACCTTAAATCTCTTCTCCAGGCTAAACATTCTCCAGTTCCTTTAACTGCATGTCCTGTGACATGAACAGTCCTTTGTGAAAAGGTGTGTTAAATACCTAACCTTCCACAATACGTTAGGTCCATGAGGAAAGATTGTTAACCTTTAATTAGGATTAATTTCCATGTTGAATCAGATATTGGAGTCAGGATTGGATTTCGTTTTTCTTTCTCCACCCCACCCCTCAAATCTGGACTTGTCATTTTTCAGGCAAAAAAAAAAGGAACTCCCAATGTGGAAACTTCTTTCCAGTGGTTGAATTCAACAAGCCTTGGAGAATTGCCTGATACACAATGATCAAACAGCTAGTATTTGTCAAATGTGAGACTTGAACCTACGTCTTCCTGACACCAAAGATGGCCCCCTTCCCCTCATGCCCCATTGCCTGTTTCATTTTTTAATGAGGCTCAGTTTTTGAATCTCTTTCTCTAGCACAATGTCTTTCTGTTTAGTTGACCCATGGTATAGGACCCCTTGTCGAGTAAACTTCTCTCTCCAATGGCAGTGCTCCTTCTATTATGGAAATGATGGGATTATTCTACAAATGTTCCTCAAGTTTGATGTCTTTGAAGCTTCTGTTAATTCCCTTCTTCTAACTCAAAGGGATCAAGTCCTAATTTTTTTTTCACAGCATAGAGAATGGTATTGTTTTATATAGCACTCTCTAGATAGGGTCCTTTTTCTTTTTGTCACTTAAGACTTGATTTGGCATCTAGAAAAAATGATAGTATCCAGTTTTATATTCTGCATATTTCTGAGCACTAATTTCATTTTTAACAAGTTATTATGTAGCATTTCTACAGCATTTTATGGAGTTCTTCCCATTAATTTTTATTAGCTAATTTTTATAAGATCTCACTGAAAGTGGACATTTTAAGGTTGAAGATATTTCTGCCCTAAACAGGTATATGGAATTTTATGTATAAAAGATTGGCCAATACAATGAATAAGAAATATTAAAACCTTTCATTAAATAAATTGTCTGAATATATAATTTCACATTTGACTGTAAATTTATGCTGTTGATAATTTTAATAATAGATGATATTGATTTAGCACTTTAAATTTGCAGTTGCCTTTCTTTACATATACTATCTCAATTTGATCCTGTCTACAATCCTACAAGGTAGATACCATTACCCCAGTTTTGCAGGTAGTGAAATTGAGCTTCAAAAAAGGTAAACAAGTCAGCTGTATAAGACTGATAGATTAAGAAATAAGCCTGAGTTTCTTGGAAGGCATTTTAGTATTATAGGATGGATAGCTGGAAGGGTCCATAGAGATCACTTCAGCCAGAGGTTCATAATCTTTTTGTATCCTGGATGCCTTTTACTATTTGGTGTGGAGCCTGTGGACTCCTCCTCAGAATAATGTTATTAAATTCATAAAATATTTAGAATTACAAAGAAAACCAATTACTAAAATACAGTCATCAATTTTTTAAGAATTCATGGAGTTTAGATTAAGAATCCCTGATCTAGACCAATCCTCTCATATTTAGTTGAAATGGAGACCAATAAAAGTCAACACTACCAAGAGCATCATAGCTACAATTTATTTAGCACCTACTATGTGCCAGGTGCAGTGCTAAGTGCTTTACAAATATTATTTCATTCATGTTCACAACAACCCTGGAACAACAATAATAACAGTGATAATGATGATGAAGATGGCTAACATTTACATAACACTTACTGTGTGCCAGCCACTTTACAATTATCTCATCTGATCCTTACAACAAACCTGGAAGGAAGGAGCTATTATTATCCTCATTTTATAATTGAGGAAACCAAGGCAAACAAGGGTTTTGACTTGCCCGGAATCACACTGCTAATAAGGATCTGAGATCAGATTTGAACTCTAGTCTTCTGGACTCCAGGTCCAGTGCTCTATCCACTGAGCCACCTAAGCAGGTGCTATTATCATCCCTGTTGTACAGTTATAGAAACTGAGGCAAATGGAGGTTAAGTAACCTGCTCAAAGTCACACAGCTAGTAAATGTTTAGATGTTAATTCAAGTCTTCTTGACTCTAGGCTCAAAGTCATATGATTTGTTCAAGTTCACATAGGCAGTAAGTAGCAAATGCAGGATTCAAACTCAGGTCTCTTCCAAACTCAACTTCCTTTTCTTTTCCTACACTACTATGTTTTTTGTTGTTGGCACAGCCCATTGGAATGTCTTCATGCTTCAGTACATCAGACAATACATGATTTCACTCAGTGGAGATGTTTCTTCCAATAGTGCAAGTCTTGGTAGACTGTCTTGAGAGTTGGTGTGACTAAAAAATCCATGACTCTGCAACCAGTCTCATGATGGCGGCATCTTCGTCAGCTGGTCTGTGAATAGCATAGACAGCATATTGTGTCTCCTCACTGGATCTGAACTCTTTCCAGCTTATTTTCTATCTCTCCAAGCCTCCACTCCACTGACTTTGAGTCTGGTAACCTTAAGTATCTTCCATGCCATGATGGGGCATTACAGGAGGTTGCTCAGACACATGTATGAAATTAGGGCATTCACTAGCAAATGATAGCTATTTTGTAAAAGAGATTCTTAATTTTTTTTGTTATGGACCTCTTTTGCAGTTAGGTGAAAACTATAAATCTTATCTTGAAATAATGATTTTAAATACATGGAATCAGAAAAGAAAAATTATATTGAAATATAGTTATCAACATATCAAAAGACAAGGTTGTGGACAGCAAATGAAGAACACTTCTTTATATAGAAATATAGACAGTGATGGACAGTAGTTCCTATAACAACGGATGAAATCAAAACTTGGAGGCAATGAGATGGGTGTCAGTCTGGGAAATGGTGGGCGAAATAACTTGGCTTAAAAGAAATGGTCAGAAAAGGAAAACACAGCTTTTGGAGAATCAGTCAATCAATAAGCATTTATTAAGGAGCCAAACCTACATACACTGATGGCCTCCCAATTGGGGTTTAAAAGCCCTCATCATTGTACTTACTCACAAGTAAATGCTTTCTTGCCCTGCAGACCAGTCCATATTGGTCATATTTAGAGTTATACTATATTCACAGATGAATTTACCCTCCTTTTTTTCCCCCAAGAGCAAGGAGATGAAGTCAAAGTACTTGAACACAACTAGATCCTAATTGATTCACACATTATTACTTCTAGGACCATGTAAATGAATTCATTTCTGGACTCCAATTGGGGCAGCAGGCTAGATAGTGCAAATTATACTACCTAGTTGATGTAGACTCTGTAAAATATCATTGTGCTCAAAGAGGTGTGAATAGGTGTGTTGGTCCCATTCCACACACTCTACAGCTCTCTTTCTCTCCAGTGCCAAGATGATAAAAGTGAGCCTTGTAAAGCCAGCATAAGGAGTATGGAGTGGGGACAGGGAGGAAGGAAAGCATGTTTATGATGTTTGTAGATATCACCCAGTTGATGAATGAGAATTGACTATATTTTAAAGGATACCCTTGGAATTTTAAATGCCTTTAATAAGTCAAAGAAATGGTGAGGGTCCAACAGAAGAAAATTTAATAGTAGCCAGGTACAAAGCAGAACAACTCAAAAGGAAAGATATCATTAATACAGGTGACTGTTACTTTATGTAATAGGCACATTCCTTGAAAAGTCCTATGTACAATGAGTTTTTGTAATTAAAATCATTTAAAATGTGCTAAAGAGCACAATCTATAAAGGAATCCTATGGTGAATTCTAATGTAAATCAAATAATCAGCCTCTAATTGATCAGCTGGGTAGATCTGTACTTTTCCATCAGGTCTGCTAAAAAATCAGGGAACGTTGGCACCAATTCAAGAGTGGCTGGCTTTGTGTGAATTTGGAAAGGATCTAGGTGTTCCTGTGAGCCGCTGGTTGCATATGAGTCAGCTGTTTGACTAAAGGAGGAAAAGAGTCCTACTTATACCCTCAAGTGAACATGATCCTTAGACATATCAACATTTAGAAACCATTAGGTACCCTTTAGGTTCCATTATGTTCAACCTAAGGTAAAATACAGAGTCTGTGAATTCACCAACTGGGCACAGACTTTTCTTACAGAGTATTATGGAGAGGGTAGATTATCAATTTGGAAAACCAGGGGCTTAACAAAGCAATAATACTAATTAGAAGCCTAGAAGGTAAATTAGTTAACTCTTATGCAGATTAAAGGTCATTCTTTTGAATTCTGTCATTCTTTTGATTCTATTATTCAAATATATTAAGCTACAGCATTGCAAATAATGATTAAATGATGTTCCCTGGTCTAACAAGGATGGATAAGATAAGTTATTACTACCAAGGATGGGATAAGATAGAACTAGTTTAAACTAAAAGATAAAGGATCTCAGTGACTGCTCTATGATAGCATCGTGCAGTCTTTCCACTTTTGCCAGGGTTCACACAAGCTGATCCCATAGGGTTCCCCCAAACCCCGATTATATATTAAGTAGCACATAGAGATTCAGTCCTTTTTTTTTAAATAACTGATCACTCTGTTTTATTAACATTATATTTGACCAGTTAACTCTTCAGGATTTTTTTATTCTCTGACCTGTGACTCATTTCAGGGGCTTCCTTTCTTGCTAGTTATTTTCAATTCATTTCAGCAAATGTTCCTGTAGTACATACAATGATGAAGAAACTGTGCCCTTGTGTTTCCTACCTACCTCTTGGGAGTGTTGCTTCACCATTTAACTTCAACTAAGTTGATTCTTAGTTTATGAGAATGTTTCTCTATGACGTGTTTGAATATGAGGATAATACTACTAACTCACCAGTTATTTCTCTGGCAGAGGAGAGAAACATATAGTCCTTGTGCACCCATACCTACCTTCCCCTGGTGCTGAATGACACACACTTGAGAGATTCCTGATCATAGGCTAAGCATAAGTCACTATTTCCATATAAAGCTAATTCATCTACCCAGGGAACAATGTTAGGACTTTATCATCATCATGCTGTGTGTCACCTACTAAGCCTACCACTTAACTAGGTCTAGGCAACTAAACTAACAAACCATATTTTTTTTATTGAGATAATATTTGTAATGCACTTAGCAGAATGTCTGGTATATAAGTAGGCACTTAATAAATGGTTATTTCCTTCCTTCCTGCTTATGATTGCTTATATAGGACTTGTTCATAAAGAAACAAGATTATATTGGATGGTGTTTCAAGTTTTATAGTTATACTAATATGTTCCTTAATCAGGCTTGGGGCAATATGTTTTGCCACTGATGTTATTGATCAACTTTTGAGTTGTAGGAGTACTGTCTGACATTTAAGCCAAAGGGTTAGGGGGAGACCCTGTTTAAATTAGCATAAATCCTTTATCCCAAGTCCATCATTACAGTCTAGATTGCAGTGCATGGATCTGACCTATCTTGCACTTTTTGAAAGATTACTTGCTTTGGGGTCTCTTTCCAACTCTTTCTAATTGACTGGGCCACTCTTAAATAAATTGGCAGGAATTTGAAGAATCTATTGAGACCCTCTATGACCTGCTTTCAGGCCTAGTGAAGCCACAGCAGAATTTCAGATGAAGAGGCTAATGTAATGAGAAAATAGAGGAGGATTTAGGATTAAGACGGCACAGTTGTGATTAGAGAAATGTTTAGCTAACTGGTGACCATATGAGTTTTTACTGGGTTACCAATTTCGAGTTTAGGTCATCATTTCTTTCAGAGGAGGAGGGTGGGGAGTCCCTGGAAGGCAAATTTGGGTCAGACCTCCCAAGAAGGTCTTTGATCTGGTTAGAATCTATAATAGGGAAGACAACTGACCCAAAATGACCTGTATGTTAGAAACGATTCTATCCTTTTGGGTTAGTTCAGACCCGGAGTACATGTCCCTAGATATTTTAAAAATGGAATGGATATTATAGAAGTTTTCTGGCCTGGACCCACAATCTTGGAATCACCTCATTGATTCTAGAATCAGTCCCAGAACCTGGAGAAGCTGTAAGAAAATCCTCATTGCCAAGATACATTCCCAGTTGACAAAAAATGCCCCAAATTTTGAGCTTCAATGATATACACCAATGAATACTAAAATGCTTTGCTACAAGGAGAACTAAATATCACAACTTATTGAAGGTTTAGCATTAAATAAAAGCACTATGTATTGAAGAGGTCATAACTAGGAATCATGAGACCTAAGTTTTAGTCCTGGTGGTACCAAAGTGATTAGATATGTGTCCTTGGGCAAGTCACCATAACCTATCTGAATATCATCTAACATAAAAATGAAAATTGGACAAGAAGATCTATAAAGTTCCCTTTGGGCTCTAATATCCTCATTCTTTATAAAAACAGAATTGCTTCTCATTTATCACATGTTGCTCCTATTTAAGTTGAGTCAGAGGGTAAGGAGAGGAGTATGTTCACCAATCCAAATTCAAAGGAGACTTTAAAAGTCATTCTTGCTTAAGTACACAAGTCCAACAACTTCTCCAGACTACTGAGTGCAATTTTTGAGCATTTAAACAGTATGCATCACACTCTTCATCAAGCACTTATTGAGCATGGCACTATAACAAGGATAATTTGGTCATTCCTACATTGCTTGAATGCCACAGACCAGCCAAGCATTAGATTGCAAATGAAAACTCTGCCCTTCTGATTGAGCAATGCTGCTATTGATTAAATCAGGTTAAGTTGTCTCAGGAGAGCAGAGAAAAAGCACTTCAGAAAAGTCCTGTCATCGAATTACCCCAGGGCAATGATGGGAGGTAATAAGTTAGAAGACAAGACAAGTAACCATCCCCCTTTTTTCCCCTTATGTGTTAAACTTAACTCCTAGGATTTTGATATGAAGCACAATGGAATTTTAACTTTTTAAAAGAACTTAATGAAAGTTCTAGAACAGATGTTATTAACCTTTGAACTTATCGCCAACCTGTTGAAGCCTATAGACTCCTTCTCAAAATAATATATTTAAATGCAAAAAAAAAAAATACATCGGATTACAAAGGAGACCAGTTATATTGAAGACCATAGTCTATAGAATAGAAGGCTGAGATCATGTGTGATCTGGCAGTAGATCTAATACTTAATCTCGAAGTAGTGCTAGGCACAAATGATATTTCAAGATATCAGCAACAACTGCAATATAATGTGAAAATATTTGTGATTCTAATTGGTGATGAAGTCATGATACTTCTTAACACTACTATGGCATGTTACCTGAATTCATAATTGAAGGAGATGCCAGTTGTAGGTAGGAATTAGTGAAAATAAAGATATCACTTTTTTACACATCCACATGAACCCCCTGAAATCCATGGACCCCAAGTTAAGAAGCTTTGTCTTAGAGGCTGGCCAATACAAGGATGCTGCCTTTCAACTCCTTTGATCTTAGAAGAGTCACAAATATGGAGGAAATACTCTTTACCCCTGTTTTCTGGTGACCAAAAACAATGGAAGAGAACCCTTTCCTTCCAGTGTAAGACCTGCATGCAGATTTTCCCAGGATAACCCTGACAATAATAGCAAAGAAAAAATCCTCCAAATTTGCAATGGGAACCAAAAAGTCTCTCTATCTCTGGCTTGCCACAGGCCCTGAAATTCTCACAATTTTTGTTATTCTTGGGGTTAAGGCATTGTGCATTAGAGAGCTTTATTCAAAATGCAGATGCATCACCTAAGAGAACTAACCCATTTAGGCGGCCCACCAGCACCACATTATCTTAGCAGCAGAGAGAGGAGCCCTAAGTAAATGGGACACTAGAGAAATAATGTTCAGGGATGGAAGGTGATGTCAGGGAAATGCAAGGGCTTAGAGTGACTTGGAACATGAGTACTTCCTAAGTGGGACAGGTCTAAATCAGGTGGTAGATTTGGTGATTCCAGACAACTTGGTGTCAGCATCTGAGGGCAATAAGGGAAAAGGAAGAGGAAAACACCTAAATCAAGGAAGAGAGGCCTGTGAGGGTAAATTACCTAATTTATAATTTTGCATGTTAGCAATGTTGTCCTCTTATCAGCTATCCCAGTGGGTTGCTGAAAGCAAGACCGGAACCGCACTCCAGATGCTTAGTGTCTGATTGAGTCTCCAGGCCCTAGAATGATTCTAGGATTACCTCTGAACTCCCAAGAGCCATACTTACATTTTGCTTGGGATCACTCTTACTTGTAGATGTTGGGATTTTCCATCTTCAATTGCAGTGGGCTGCTGGAAACAGATGTTGGAGTATGTTTCAGCTCCTAATAGCTGTAGGGACTTAGAGTATCTTACTGGCAGCTTTTGGCAGCCGTAGGAACCTGGAACCCTCTCCTCCCCAACTCCTGCTGGCCTGATACCCTCTGTCACTCCTGGGCACTTTGGCACTCATTGTTGACCCTCTATAAAGAAAGTTTTTTTTTTAATTTTTAAAGATACCTTGGTGGGCATTTTAGGGGTTTTCTTTTAGTATTTTACTCTTCTAGTTTTTTTTTTTTAAGTCAAATGAGCTTTATCATCCAAAAAGTCAAAACAGGGTAAACATTTTCCCCTGAAGACTCTTGCAAGCATCAGAAAATCAAACTATGTCATTTCTGCTTTGTAGATACTTATTCACTGGCACATACTGATTCTGGGATTCTGGGAGATTCTGGGATTCTGGGACCAAAACCTGACTAGCCATTTTGCTGTTGCACAAAGCAGAATTAAACAAAGCCTCCCTCCTCCACAAGAACTAAGCATGAATTTATAAGCTGGCTTTGATTTGCTATTCAAGCCCTGGGGAGAGTAATGATGATTCTGAGAATCTGTAAGAAGAGGATATGGGCAAGAATAAATTCTGATTTCAGAATCACAGAATCTCCGAGTTGAAAGAAACCTCAGAGGCAATCTGGTCTGGCCCATACTTATTGAAATTCCTCTCTACGGCATCACTAAGAATTGGCCATCCAGCTTTCCCTTTAAGGAGGAACTCTGATTACTTCCCAAGGCAGCCCATTCCACTTTTGGCTAGCAGTATTTGTCAGGAATTCTGTTCTTTCCATTGAGCCAAAGTTTGCCTCTGTGCTATTTCCATCCATTGTTCTAGTCCAATCCCTCTTTCATATGACAGCCCTTCAATTACTTAAAGACAATTACTATGTCCTTTTGAAGTCTTTTTTCTGTCTAGGCAAAATAACTCCAATTCCTTTTACTGAGTCTTAAGTGGCATGTTGTCTAGGCCTTACTCTGTAATGCTTGCCCTCTTTTATTTTTTTTTAAAAGCAGTTGGGGTTAAGTAACTTGCTCAAGGTTACACGGCCAGTTATTATTTCTGGGTGTGGTGCTGAGTATCTGAGCCCGGATTTGATCCAGGTCATCCCGACACGGGAGCCGGTGCTCTTACTCGCTGAGCCACCTGGCTGCCCTGCTTGCCCTCTTTTAAAATAATGCTTTCCTGCTTATCATCCTCCCCCTTGAAATATGGTACCTACTACTGATCATATTACTCCAATACAATTTGACCAGGGTAGGATACATTGGGACTATCACCATTGTTTTGGATACTAATATTTGCTTCACTTAATGACGTCACTCTTTTTGGTTGCCATTTGAGCTTGCAACTCTCTAAAGACCCCAGATATTTTTCAGATGGACTGATGTCTAGCCTTGCCACCTACATCTTATACTTGGGAAGCTGATTTTTTAAAACTCAGATGTAAGGTGTTATATTTACTCTGTAAGGTTTTAGCCTGTGTGAGATTTTTTTTGGATCCTGAATTGGTTATGCCATACATTAACCATCCTTCCCAGTTTTACAACATCTTCTAACTTGATGGGCATGCCATGGATGCTTTTATGTAAGTCACTGACAAACATTTATAAATTCATTATCTAAAAACATAGCTACAGTTGAAATAGAATGAATACTCAGCTTTGGTGTTTTATAGAACCTACAGTTTTATTGGCATGGGCACTTCTGCCTCAAAACACAGGACACAATGCTTCCATAGCAGCTCTAGTAAAATCTTGGGGCGGGGGGGGGAGCTAAGAATTGAAATTATAACCTGCAATGGCACTCAGAAACCATCTTTTCTTCCTGTTTCCTCTTACTATGTGTAATCAGTATTTGGCTGTTTCTGAGTAACTACAGCCTCTTTCAAATCAAATTCCTTTCATAGAATCAGAGAATTTTTAAGTCAGAAGAGATCTCAGAAGTCAGCTAATCCATTTCATAGCCAAAACATGAAACCCATTCTGTAACAGCCCTGACCTAGTATTCATCCAGCCTCCATCTGAAAGACTTCCAGAGGTGGGGAATTCATCTTTCAAGGAAAACTATTCTCCCTTTGGACATTTCTGATTTATTGGAAGGTTGTAGGGTTTTTTCTGATATCAAACTAAAATTTACCCTTTTGTCATTTTCCCCCATCAGTCCTAGTTCTTTCCTTTGGAACCAGGGGAACCAAATGTAATTCTTCTTTCCCGTGAAAATCCTTCAGATATTTAAACACAGTTCTCAAATTCCCTTAGGTCTTCCACTATACCAAACCTACCTCCCGTGATCTGATTTCAAGTCCCTAACACACTGGTTGCTCTTCAGATATTTTCCAGCTTCTTGGGGTCTTTCTTAAAGCCTGGTGCCTAGAACTGAACATAATACTGCTTTTTTGAAAACATCTCCAGCCCTTAGCACAGTGCCTGGCACATAGGAAATGCTTTTGGTCTTGACTTGAGTCACACCAGGGCAGAGAATAGAAGGTTGATCATCTCCCTTGGTATGGGCACTTTGCTTCTGTTAAAGCAGCCAATGATTGAATTAACTTTTCTTACTTTTGACCAAAAAAAAATTCCCATTTCTTTTTTTTTAAAGTGCTGTTAGGTGGTACGATGGATAGAACACTCTGGCCTCAGATACTTGCTAGCTGCGTGACCTTGAGCAAATCACTTAACCTCTGTTTTGCCCTCGTTTCTCATCATCAAATGGGCATAGTAATAGCTCCTACCTCCCAGGATTGTTATGAGGATGAAAATGAGGTAATATTTGTAAAGCACTTAGCACAGTGACTACACACAGTAGTTATTTCATGAATGCTAGCTATCATTATTATCATTATCATTTTAATAGTAAATGTTAGCTAGTCACTTTTCTCCTACTTATACCTGGGAGGTTGACTTTCTTGAATGAAAGTGTAGAACTTTACATTCACTCCTATTAAAGTATTTCTTACTAACTTAGTGTACCATTATAGTTAGAGGACTTTTTAGATCCCAGCCCTGACATCCAACATCTCTCCCAGCTCATCACCACCTACACATTTGATAAACATGCCAATTATGCCTTTATCTAAGCCACTAATAAAAGCGTTTTTTGGAATATCCTCAATGACAGATCCCTTTGGCACTACATTGGAGACCTGCCTCCAGTTGACATGCATCTCTTAATCACCACTCTTTGACTGATTATTCAACTGGTTTTAAATCTGCTTCACTGCACCATCATTCAGCTCACAGTATTCTAGATTATCATATAACTTAATCACCTAGAAAATCTCCTGAAAGAGAAATATTATACATCAATATCATTGTTGGTTAAGGCATCTCAGTCATGTCCAACTCTTCATGACCCAATTTGGGATCTTCTTGGCAAAGATACTGGAGTGGTTTGCCATTTTCTTCTCTAGCTCATTTTACAGATTAGGAAACCCAGGCAAATAGGGTTAAGTGACTTGCTCAGGGTCACATAGCTAGTAAGTGTCTGAAACCAGATGTGAACTCAAGAAGATGAGTCTTCCTAATTCCAGGAATGATTAATTATCCATGTGCCACCTAGCTGCCCATCAGTATCAGTACCCATCCATAAACCAGATAGCACTTAAATGTTTTTTTAGAAAACTAAATTAATCAATTTCTATTTATTTGTTTTGGTCAGATAAAGGTTCCTGATTGCTCATGTGTATTGGTCAAAATTAACATGATTTGCAAAACTGAACTTTTAAAGTTCCATTTAGAATCAGAGTACCAAAAGGGTCACAAGCAAGTAAATACTTGACACAATGACTTAGAGTCTCATTGAGGATACAAGACAGTCCAGCAGCTAGTGAACAATATCCAATAATGTATTAGCAGATGTTAGATTGCATTGTGCAGAATATAAATGATAGAGTAAAAAAGAAAAAGAAAAGATTTTTGTGAGTTCAAATAGTTGTGGAGGAAGGTAGGTCTTCATTTGGGCTCAAACACAAATAGAGGATTTGAATTTATGAAGAGAAAGAAGTTAGTGACTCCACAAATAGCAGAATAGTATCCACTGGGAGAGGTAAGGATGAGCAGGACCTATTTGGAAATGCTGAAGAAACTCTACTGGTTGCAATGAATGTTTTTGATGAATAGGAGTTAGAAAAAAAGGTTGGATAATTCTGCTACTAACTACCTGAATGACCTTGGGTATGTTACTTCCTTCTCTCTCCCTCTCCCTCTCCTTCTTTCCAATAATTCTCCTAGATAAACCATGAAAACTTTGGTTTCCTTTCTACTCCATTATCCCCCCCTTCTATCTCAGGTTCTTCATCTATAAAATGTTGTACGAAATCTAAATCCCATCACCTATATGACTTGTGGTATCTACACTACTAACCTGTGGCTGACAGAGTAGTGAGACCATAGATGCCAAGATGTGGCTTGATGCAGAGCTTAGCATAGTGCCTACCTAGCACATAGTAGGGGCTTAATAAATGTCAGTTAACTGACTAACTACAGTTGGTAGCCTTGACAGTTTTTTGAGCAAAGGAGTAAAATGATGCAAAGGGACATTCAGTCTCTTAACACATATTTATTGAGCATCAATTATGGGCTTAATACCATGCTACTACACCCTATGGAAGACATGGAAATATGGTGCAAACCCTGCTCTCAAAACACTTACAATCCAGTTTAGGAACCGAGATTGACATACATGGCACAATAGTGAACAATACAGCAAGTTAATCAAGTGTTAAATTATGTCCGTAAATATGGTAGGACTTCAGAGCAAAGGGGAGCCCAGGGCAAAGGCAGAGAGTCAAGGCCAAGCACTCCATGAGTATAAGATATTGAACTCAACCGACTAACTCAAGCAAAAGATTCTGAGGAATAATGGAAATTATGTTATATTTGCAGAATGAGGACAGATTATAGATGGCCTTGGAAGCCAAGAAGAGGTGTTAAGATTCAATGCAATAGAAAAAGTGGAGCAGTCAGGGAGGGAAAGAGCAGGATAAAATGCATATAATGTACTTTATATAATATAAATAAGAACAACAATCTGGCATCAGTGTGCCAAATGAATTGGAATAGAGAAAGGAGAGAGGCCAAGGAGATAAGAAGCTTCTTCCTACATTGAACTTAGAGATAAAGTCACAGCCTACAGATCTATGATGTAAATTCATTAACCATTTGTTAACTGACTGCTGTACTAGATAGTGGACATATATTAATGCTCAAGTTAATAGTTTGGTTTTTTCACAACTCATTAAAATGATTAACTGGGGCACAGGGAGAGAGGGGGCTACAGTTTACATCAGTGGAAAGCATATTCCCATCAAAGTAACAATATATCTTCTAATGTGTAAAATAATAAGTTATTGCTTAATGAGTATCAGAATGGCTATAGTTTGTATAAAATCTATATAAGCTAGACAGTTGTCTTACATAATCATGAAATTTTTGTGGATTGGTTAGACCAGAGGTATCAAACATACATATTCACAACACTCCAAGTGCAGACCAAACCACATCAAAAATGCAACTAGAAAATTTTTAACAAAATAAATAAAAATACAATAGAACATAGATAATGGTCATATATGGTTTCCTAAATCAATATGTGGCCAACAGGGATCCTTGTGTATGGATTAATGACTGGCCTTCTATTTGAATTTGACACAACTGGTATATACTATCCTTTATTTTCATCCTTTCCTCGGGGTTCCCAATGCCAATCCCTCATTCAAGTTATTAAGAAGATAAGATAGAGTTTTACTTCTATCCATATCCCCAATTAGTCGTGTAACTATGATCATGCAACATAAGCTCTAATTAGAGACTCAGTTACCTCCTTTGTAACTAGTCCCCCCTTTCAATTTATGTTTACTATGAAATAAACCTCTTTAGTTTATGTTGGAAGATGATTCCCTCTTTCCAACAATTCTCCTAAATAAACCATGAAAACTAAAACCAGCAACTAGCTAAGATATAAATAAATTAGTGTTGCACCCCAATGGCAGGTTATATATTCTATTCATGATGGGTTGTCATGAAGAGAAAATAGCCCAGTTCAGATTAAGATGGCAGTGTGCATGATGCTGTGGATTAAACAGCAGAATTTGGAAGCAAGGCTACCCAGTCCCTCTTTGGATTCTTCTCCTTGATCAGCTATGTGAAAAGTTAATTTCCTTCTTCTGTGTGTGCATGGTTAGAATGTACCTGTTCTATGGAGGATGGAATAACAAATGAATAGTTACAAAGTATTTTAGAAGATAAAAGCAATCGTTATTGTTCACAATTAATAAATTAGAGTCTGTCTCTATGTGAGGTCAGAGAACCTACTTTTAGCTATCAGGAATCAGGAAAATTAATACATACCTTAATTAATTAATACCATACCTTAATATACCTTAGTCAGAAATACTCTGGCAAAGAACTTTGGAGTTATGGTGAAAATTTAAGGAGATCATTTTCTTTATTCAGATTTGAAGAGGTATTTATTGCTATCTAGAAAAAGTGTTGGTTTATGCACTAGAGCACCTTGCATCCATCGGCTTCTCTTTTAAATGCATCAATCTACACAGTAATAGAAATATTTTTAGGGCCTCTGGTTTGTATGTACTCATGCACATATTTTCTGTTCTATTTCCAACTTCATTCTGGGATTTCAGTCTCTCTAGTATTTTCCCAGGCAGCTAAGGTGATACAATGGATTGAGTACCTGGCCCAGAGTCAAGAAGATTCATTTTGCTGAGTTCAAATCTGGCCTCAGACATTTACTAGCTGTATGATTTGGGGCAAGTCACATATCCATTTGCCTTAGTTTCCTCATTTGTAAAATTAGCTGGAGAAGGAAATGGCAAACCACTCTAATATCTTTGTACAGAAAACCCCAAATGAGGTCACAAAGAGTTGGAAATGACTTAAAAAATGACTGAACAACAAAAATATTTTACTAACAACTTTATACTTTATTGAATACACTTTGGCAATAGATCTTAGAGTGATTTTATTGTTAGGATTGCTAAATCCAACAGATGAGATGGCTTCACCAAGAGTCCAGAACTCAGGATAAGAGGTCCTAACATTAGACTAATATTCAAAGTACCAATTCATGCAAACTACTTGCATGTATTATATTGTATAGTGAAATTACTAACTAATCATGCAAGAAAGTATCTAGAGAATAAAACTAATTATAACAAATTAGACTAGGAAGCCTCAAAGGTCTTTTCCAACTTTCTATTCATGATCCTATAGGTATCATATAAAAGGACATAAAGAGTAATTATTAGGATAAATTAGGATTCATTTACATGATGGTATTGGTGGGAACCTTTCTGATTCCCATATTCCAGGAACAAGTTTTAAGTTCTGCATAAAAAAGAAAAAGGATTTATTATGGGACAGTTAGCCCTCCCAGCCACTTCTCAGATTTACTTGCCCTAGCAGGTAAGTGAATCGTTTAATTGACTTGAAGTATGCCAAAATAAGGACCTGGAGAACTAAAGACACAACAGTTTATAAAATGGTATTAACAGGAGCGTAAATCAGAAGCTATCATGAGTCATTGCCCAAGGAGGAAAGTGCTCTTTTTTTTCTAATACCTGGTGGCCTTGGAGAAATTCCAGGAAATTTCAGCTTTGGAAAGCGTTAGGCTCCTAAATCTCCTAGTTGAGGTCAGTTCAGTTCACCCTGGAGAGAATCAAGAATAAGAAAGATGACATCTAACAATGCTTTCCAGCTCAGTGCCTCAAAGCTTCAGTGTGTAACTGAGTGGTGAGCATGGGCAAATGGTAAGAGAAGATTATCCCCAAGTCGAATTTTTATTCACAGAAGTGAAAAATAATCTATTAGAGAGAAACCTCCATTTCCCACCCCCAGCCTTGCCAGAACTGATTATCCAACCCATTTTCTTCATGTTCTCCCTTGTTTGAATTTCAGCCACTTCATTATTCTTTGATCACTTTCTCCCAAGAAAAATGAGGGGAAAGTGGACAAGGTAAAATGTAAGCTAGCCAGTTTCACCTTTTTTTTTTTAGTAAGTTTGGTTGAAATTAGGATTTTTTTTGTTTAAATTGTGTCTATCTAGACCACACTTGCTCTTTAATAGCACATATGGTCTTAAGTTGTTCGTGCATAAGTCCTCATGTCTCATTTCAGGAAGTAGGTTCATGCCTATTGAGAAAAATAATTTTAATAAGTGGCTCTTTTGTCTCTGTGGATATATTACAAAGACACAGTTTAGAATTGAGTTTGGTCAAATGAGATGATGTATATAATGTAATGTAAGCACTCTGCAAACTTCAATGCCCTTTATAAATGTCAGTTATTATTGCTGTTATGATTTTACTTATGTGTATAAGAAGCATATTGCTAACTCAGGTAACTCTCTCTTTGCTGGGATTCTTTGTCTTTCCTGAAAACTGTATCAGGAAGTTATGAGTTATAATGATGCATCCTTGCACAACACATAAAAGGCTACTGCTAAGAAAAGACCCAGCTGAATGGGTGAGAAGCTCTGGGTGTGAGTATATGTGTCTCTGTGTGTGTTGGGAAGCAGCCATCCCCTCCTCTCTTCTTTCTTTCTGAAAGGTCTCCCTGTTGTAACCACTAAGGCCACACAAAGAGTAGGAAATGATCCAATGGGGAATTTTTCATCCCATGCCATGAGAAAATGAGGGTGGTCTGCATAGGTCTCAGGCTTTCTTGTGAAATCTGCTTTGCAAAATCACGGAATGTTAGTGCTAAAGTATATTCAGAATTCAGTATCACTTACTACAAATGGGGTAAGTGAAGCCCTTCAGAGGGAAGTCACTTGCCTTAGAAACAGATCACCAAGTGGTAGAACTGAATTGTCAGTCTGAGTTTTCTTACTCCTAGCCCAGTATATCTTCTATTTGATTCCCTGCAGACCATTGAGGCTACATGAATACACAGAAAGATACCAAAAAAGGAAAAGTCCACTCTTGTTTTTCAGTAGCTCAATGATAAAAAAACAACTTGACTACACAACTAATATAGCTCTAGGAAAAAACTGGTCTTTAGGAAGGTTCAGAAGCCTAATGCTTGACCTCAAATGGATGATTTGGTAGTTGCATGTGGTCATGGCCATAATTAAAAGGTACCTTACTTTCTCCATAGAAAGAAGAGTCCCTTCATCACTTAGCCACAGTGCTTGGGGTAAAACTGGAAAATATTTCCTCTGCCATTTGGAAATCACTGATATACTTAGGAAATTTTCTCTTATATTCATCCACTCCTTTTGTTCTCTCCTAAATGTCCATGGATAATCCTTGCTTGAACTCTTTGTGCTAATGTGATCTTATAAGTTGGAGTAGATTTCACATATCTCAAGTAACCTAAGTTGGATTTGGAACTAGGGCCCTTCCCTTTAAGGTTAGTTATATAATTCAAAAACTGAATGTCGCATATGTAATTTATTTGAAAATGTGAAAGGCAATGTGATATCATTCAAAGAATACAGAAGGGGTAGTCTAGAGATCCGAGTTCTACTAATCACATGGCATCTAAATACCCAAAGGGCCACTGGCAAGCCCTTTCACTCTACTGAACCTTAATTTCCTCTGTCATCTGAATCATCTGTCAAATGAAGAGGTTGGACTAGAAGATCTACAAGAATCCTTCCATCTCTAACTATGATATGCCCTTATATCTATGATTTAAATTCTTTCCTGTTCCCCTGTAGTTTTTTTGATAGAAGAAAAAAAGAAAAAGAAAAAAATTTTAATGTACAACAGCTTAGCTTTTTGGAAAACCTTGTATCACTTCCTGGTAACTTTATGGTGATTGTTATTAGACATCAACACCTTGGAATACATTAACTGTAAAAAAAAGGGTTTAAGGTTATTGTATTAAAATGTCAATAGTAAAACTTTAGTTATAGAAATACAATGGGAGGATTTAATTATTGCTAAGGAGAACTTGAATTAAATAGATGTTAAATGATTAAGGTCTCAGCCACAGTTCCATCTTCATTTTCTAATGTTTATTAAATTTTACTTATGAAGATAATTAGCTTTTTGGTAAAAATGAATGATTTGAAAAGTAACTTATTTAAGGAATAGAATTTTTAGGAGTATAAAAGTGCAATGTATATATATTTTAATTTGAAAAAACAGGTGACAGAAGTCAGTGGAAACTTCTTAAAATCAAGATAATTTTTAGAGTTGTTTAATTCTTCATTTGACTTGTGTTAACAGAAATAGCAAGGGTCTTATATTAAAAATTCACCACATTGTCAATTGCCTTTTTTATTTAACTGTCTGTAGACCAAAATTACAAAATGAAGGAAAACACACAAAAGATACTTGGTAAAGGCAGGTGGTCTGGATGAATAATTTTCTTTCATTAACATATTTCCCTTATTAACTGTGTAATTAATTGTACATAGCCAAGGCAAGCTATGGAAATTGCATTTCAAGATGTATCAAAGCTGACTTATGCTTCAGACTTCCATGCAATTTACTATTAATGAAGCAAGAGATGGAAGCCTCCAATCTATAATTATTACTTACTATTTGAATGACAAGCAAAGAATTTTATCAGCAGAGTTTCAAATGAAAGGGGATTAGCTGCAAATGTTGAAATTGTTAATCTTTCTTATTAAAATAATTTTGAGGAAAATGTTTTAGTGGAAGAGAGGTTTTGAGAAAGGCATTTTGCTATTTAAAACAGCCATTTTCTGATGCTCCATATGAATTTGTCTAAGTTTGACAGCAAGGTGCAAATATTTTCCAAAATGAATGAATATTTTATAGGCACTGAGGCTGTTCATGTGTGAGTCAATACAAGGTTGCTTGCTATTTATGTATGCTGGGAACATATTGTGGCATCCTCTCCCACTATCTTGACAGGGTAAAGGTCCCAGTGAAGCTAGCCATAGGAGATAATGCTATGGAGATTTTCAAATATATGCCTATACAATCTATAAACAAACAAAAAAAAAAAGTCAGACCATGTTTAGCATGTTTCTTGCTTTGAATGGCTGTTGCTTTTAGATAGCAAAAAAATGAGTTTTGGTAAAGGGGCTGTCTTAATGAAATAACAAATGGTTCTCTTTTCTCAAAAAAAAAGTGATTTTTACTAGCAGCCCTGAGGTTGACTGAATTTGCAGCAAATCTATTTCCAATGTGAATTTGATCATTCTCTCTCATGTCATTTAAACATCTTGTCAATAGGTACTAACAGATACTTAATAAATTTCCTGACCTTTTGTCATCTACCTCATCCTCTTTCCAATATATGATGTTCAATGAGTTTTGCACACCTCACTTGCATATGCTATAATGCTATTGATTCAACTATTTAATTAAATTCAGTATTGTGTATATGTATACTTTAAGGTCTATTTCAGTCAATCACCTGATTTAATGGATTTGGATTTTTTTTTTCTTTCACTCGTGACCAGTTTTCATTTAGTTAGTTGGTTAGCTGTTTATGGAAACATCTACCCATAGCCAGATGTGACCACGAAGATGAGGGCTGACCTATTCAAATATGCCTTCATACATATGTGAGTTAAGCTGTAAAGGCTTAAAGCTGTACAAATCCCTGAGGTGTTCTCACTACATGGTAACTGATAGAAAGTGTTTGTTTTTAAGTTACTGGTGAATCAGTGGGCCAAAATATTAAGCTATATAACCAATTAAAGCTTAAAACTGCACTGTCTTTTATGACACTGTGCATGCACGTACATCTGTGTGTGTGTGTGTGTGTGTGTGTGAGTGTGAGTGTGAGTATGTGAGCTTCTCTCAAGGCACGTGATTCTGTATGAAAAAGGGGAGGCTCTTCTAGAGGTTCAGTGTCAAATGAAAATCCAGCATGGCAGAGAGGATAGTAAGCTACTTGTGAGTCAAGAAGACATCAATTTAAATTCCTCTTGTGACATGAGATATCTAATCATGGGCGAGTCACTTGAATTTTAAGAGCCTCAGTTTCCTCACATACAGAATGGAGATGATAATATCCCCATAGCACCTACCTCATGGGGTCGTTGTACAGCTCTAAAAAAAATCACGGTCACAAAAATGCTTTTCACATTTTAAAGTGCTATGCAAGTGTTATTATTACCATTATTTATTGAGAACTTCTGATAAATTAAGTGCAGCTGACTAGCCTTACCAAAAGTACCCCAGATCAGGAAAATTTGAGCCCTTCTCACACTTAACCATTTCATAGGGATGAAGTGTGAAGATAGTGAGTTTGAGCCAAAGGAGGCACTATGAGTGATATCTTTGGTTTTTATTAACATCCTTGCTTGTTTACTACCTGCATCCTTTTAGGTCTTGTCTCATTGTGTCATTCTACTCTTATCAGAAGTTTTATGTGTGAAATCTTTCGGCTCATTGGGGAACCATTTCATGAGCTACAACGATAATTTATTAACTGGAACCAAGATTGTCTGAAAGCATTAATACAATACTCTCAAAGTGGAGGTGGGAAGTGAGAGAAGCAGCAGTTGAAAAGAGATGGATGAGATTTATATCCCTGTTAGAAATGTATGATACATGGATGAGTTTGTGCATGTCCATGTTATTTTTCTAATCCCTGAAGTGTTTTCAAAACTGTTAAAGTATAGAAGGTTTTTTGGTTTGCGTTTGTTTGGTTTTTTAAAGTAAATGGTAAGTCATCAAACAAAGCTCTTGACTTCTGAATTGTTATATTTTTTTAACTACTTTTTAGGTAGTTGTGCCTCTGGATGAAAAAACAAAACAAAACTTCAGCCAAATGGCTAGATTTTTGCCTTTTGGCACAAAGCATCTCTTATAAATGACATTTTTTTTTTCGGTTTTTCTCTGTATGTTTGGAATCATATGTAGACACATACTGGGTCTCAGTTTTCTCATCTGCAAAAACAGGTGCACTGATAGCATCCAAACTCACTAGGGAATTATGAATTTAAACAACTTATAGACTATTTTGAAAAATCAAACTTTCTGGAAATGTTAGGCTTTTGGGGAAAGATATGATAAATACTGAATTAAATTGAGCTAAAAATTAAGTAAAAGTAACTGAAATCTCAGAATCTAATTTAAACAATCTATCCCCAAAACAATAGAACTGGGAGGAGGTGCAATAATGGAATTCCCCCAAGAAAACCAAAACAAGTTTTCAGTCAGAATTCCAAATAGATATCTTCCCTGATTTTAAATGATATAAATTTTATGGAAAAAAAATTTTAGAACATTCAGTATATTTAAGGAAAACTTACAGAGTTTATGTATTTTCTGTAATGAAGGACAAACAATAAACAAATACCCTCCACATTTTACCTTAATTTATTTTTTCATTTTATACAATTCAGAACTGTGTATTCTTAAAGCCCTTTGAGCTTCTCAGAGAATGACAGCCTGAAAATATAAGAGAGTATTATCATCTTTTCTATTGCCAAGTGGCTCTTTTCTCATTCATTTTGCTGAGACTTTTGTAAACCCCCTTCTGAACACACACATAAGTATTATTTAGTATTTTTAAAGCATACACATCCTACAACAAACTAAAGAATCTATTAAAAACTCTGTTGTCAACTGGCAAGTAAATCAGGAAGAATAGTTTCAGAGCACTGCTTATTACTTCTTTTAATAAAGCAAATTTTGCATTAACTAGAATGTTTGGGGATTGGGGTATGCTGGTTAATTGCATATTGAGGTTACCAGAGGATTAACTAGAAAGCCTTTTGTGTTTCAGCCCTTCTGTTTCAAATCTTTGTTAAATGTCTGAATCTGCTTTCCTACTTTAGTTGTCGAATCCAGTGAAGATGATGGGATCTTAATTTAATGATTAAGGCTCTTGTAGTGCCCCAGGGTCAGCATTCTCACTTCAATTCAGTTCAGTAAACACCAATGATTACTATGATAGAGGCAGATAACATAAGAGCTTGAGCTGGACTGTAACATACCCTGAACTTTATTTTGTTTTCCTTCTTGTTGGTATTTAAAAATTAATCCCAAATATTAACTTGCTTTCCTGACTTTCTCCTAGAAATAAAGTGCTCAAAAATTAAAATTTTAAAACCCATTTTTTTGGGAAGTTCTAATCAGTCTGGTTTTGGTTAATTGGGGTTTTACTATTTTAACATGGCTTCTTTTAAAGTCTGCTATTGGCTCTGACAAACATTAACATTTACCTCCAAATTACCACCCCTTTGAAGCCATTAAAAATTAATCAGTTTTTAAATGCTTAATGAGGATGGCAGTTGTCATTGTGCAGTCATTCAGTCATGTCTGCCTCTTTGTGATCCTATGGACTATAGCATACCAGGCCCTTACATCCTCTGCTATATCTCAAAGTCATGTTGGTCATTTCCATGACACTCTCTATCCATCTCATCCTCTGCCTTCCCCTTTTCATTTTGCCTTGATCTTTCTCAACATCAGGGTCAGGATGGTAGTAGTAGTAATAATAACAAATGATATTTGTATAGTGCTGTATATACATTATCTTACTTTATCATCAAAGCACCCCCATGAAGTAAACACTGCAGGTATTATAACTGCCCTTTTATGAGAGAGGAAACTCTGGCTTTAAAAGGTTAAGTAACTGCCCATGTTCACACAATTGGTGATAGAGACAAGATTCATAGCCAGGCTCCTGTGAACTCAACAGCCAGCACTCTTTCCCCATACAATATCTTTTTTTTTCTTTTTGGAGGGGTGAAGGCAGGGCAATTGGAGTTAAGTGACTTGCCCAAGGTCACATGTCTAGTTTTGTGTTAAGTGTCTGAGGTCATATTTGAACCCAGATCCTCTTGACTCCAGGGCTGGTGCTCTATTCACTGCACCACCTAGCCACCCAAAAATCAATTTTTTTTTCCTTTTTTGGAGGGGGGAAGGCAGGGTAATTGGGGTTGTGACTTGCCCAAGGTCACATGGCTAATATGTATTAAGTGTCTGAGGCTGGATTTGAACTCAGGTCCTCTTGACTTCAGGGCCAGTGCTCTATTCACTGAGCCATTTAGCCACCCCGCCCCCATACAATATCTTAATCTTCCCATTGGTACCTGTTAAAAAAAAATAAGAATGTGTGGGTGAAAAGTTTGTATATGTGTGTATATATGTATATACACATGTAAATACATGTATAATAATAATCAATAATAGCTAACATTTACATAGTGCCTACTGTGTGCCAAGCACTGTGCTAAGAACTTTACAAATATTCTCTTATTTGACTTTCACAACTACCCCGGGAGGTAGAAGCTATTAGAATTCTCATTTTACAGATAAAGGAACTGAGACAGAGGTTAAAACACTGTGTGACCAATGTCCCACAGTATCTGAGACCAGATTTGAATTCATTTCTTCCTAACTCTAGCTGTCTACATATATATATATATATATATATATATATATATATATATATACACACACACACACACATACATATACATATACACACATTATATACACATACATTCACACATATACACATGTATACATACATAATAAATTTATATGTATTTACATATAGGCAGCCAAGTGACACTGTGGTTAGAGTGCTGGTCTTGGAATCAGGAAGACTTACCTTCATGAGTTCATATCTAGCCTCAGACACTTAGTGGTTGTATGACCCTGGACAAGTCACTTAACCCATTTGCCTTAGTTCCTCGTCTATAAAATAAGTTGGAGAAGAAAATGACAAACCATCAGTATATTTGCCAAGAATGGGGTTATGAAGACTGAAATGACTGAACAACACACACATATACTTATATACATATACATTTACACACACATATATATACATACACATGCACATGCGCACACACACAGAAAGAGAGAGAGAACATTTGCTACTACTTTGATCTGAGTCTATTATAAACTTTTTCATTAGAGGTATTAATACAATTAAATGCTGGTTGATGGCAATGGAATACCTATTTACACAGCGTTTTCAGCCTCAAAACAAATGCTGGAAATATCAGTTGTGTCTGATTTTTCACCTTTCTATATTTTATTTCTATGACTCACTGTATCCATTCATTTTCTATGACTTTTCTTGGTTTCATTTGGGGACTATCTTTTAAAGTCTATATAATTTAACTATATAGGGAATTTAAAAGCCTTCATAATGAAGGAGTGAAGGTAGATAACATTGATCCTATGATGAGGTGATTACTAGGAAAAGACAATATGGGATACCATTTAAACCATTTATAACAATTACTTTAAAATAATTTTCAAAGGTAATTAGACTTATAAATCATTTTTTTGAACTTCCAACCCATAAAGGCTTCAGCCACCATTTGTTAGTACCACCAGTTCTAGTACTAATGTACAATGTTTTCATAAACCACCTTCATCTTTTTCTAATACTTTCCAATTCAGTAGGTTAAGGGAACCAATGAGTCAGTTTTCCTCTTAAAAATAGAGTTGTGTGAACCACCCCGCTAAAAAACACAGACCACCCCCAAAGATGTCAGAGCCTGTTATGTTTCCTTCACTTACTCTGTTCATTGTCCTTACAGCTCATTCCTATATCTTTTAGGTCATGCAGTTGAATTCCAAAAACAGACATTTACTTTTCCCAAAGAAGAAGGTAGTAAGCAAACTCTGATAGCTACATCATAATTTTAGATCTGGAAGGGACCTTAGTGGCCCTTCAAGGGCCTCAAATCAACCCCTGTGTTTGACAGATGAGTAAACCAAAGCCCAGTGGCCTCCTAAAGTACACACTGATATTATATGATGGAGGATTTGGCCTTGTCTAGTTCCTGGCTCTTTCATTTCTGGTTATCTATCATTCATTTTAATTCCTTGGGTTGGTAGAGCTAGAACTCTGTGTTCTCTACCATTACCTTATGAAAATGTTGAGTAAGTCAGGTACCTAGGAAGGCAGGATCACAGTATGACTCAGAATGGAATAGTAGCAAAGAGAATCCCCTGTATCCTTGTTTAGTGAGTAGGTGGCTTGCCCCAGGATAGCTTTTCTGACCCTTTCCCTGATCATTAGCATAGATTCAGTTCAGTGCAACTATATAGTTTGAAATTATTACTTCCTGCAAAGCTTCACACAATTCTTCGACATCACTTAACCCTGTTGTCTCTGTGTGTGTACACATACATATATATGTGCATATATATATTTTACTTTAACTTAGGCCTGTTGTCTGTGTGTGTATATACTTTATATATAAATATATATTATGTATATAAGTATATATACTTTATATATCTATACTTTAAAATGTTAATTTCAAATACCTTATGTTTGACATGTAATACAGAAAATATGCCAAAAACTATAAAATATGGTACTAGTCAACTAAATTACCTTTTCTGTGACGTTAGTCAACTACTTCATTCTTCTTAAATCTCTCTAAGAAATCTGGGAAGCCTGGGGATTCCAGTTTTCCCTTTCACCTTTTCTTGTTCTGACTTAAAAACTTGGTTTTGAACCAGAATATTATTAACACTGAGTTTTAATGTCTTAGTCAAGATAAATCAGCTACTTTTAGGTTTAAGTAGAAATATCATCAATCCAATTCACTAAACCTTTATTAAGCATCTACTATTGGGAGGCATTAGAAGTGCCCGCTATGCTGTCAAAATGGCACTATGGAATAGCACCCTACCCTATTACAGAATTTTTGGTCCCAGTTTTAATGAACGTAAATTTAAGTCCATCTTATTATAAAACACAAATTCTAAAAATAATCTCATGAGGGAGGAAAATTTGAAATGGACTTTATTCTTTGCTTTGACAAGAGATTTGATTTATAACATCAGCAAATTAGAGTCCATTGTGCTATACAAATCAGGAAAGCAAGGGGAAGCTTAAGAAAGAAGCCTTTTCTAAGAATAATTGTATTCTTACTAAAACTAACCTTCCACCAAAACAGAGAAGATGGATTAACAGAAGTTCATTCATGGCAATATCTTCTTAGGGCTAAATTTTCATCAGTGCTGTTTCAATTTCTTTTTTTGTCCACCTTCAAGGCAGAGGATCATCTCTAGAGAGTTTCTGTGAAGCCATTGTTTGTAGCCTAAAGTTAGAACCTTCAGTAAATCTCATTTCCAGAAACGTGCTTGTAGTGGGGACTGGGACAGATGGTCAAAGAGGGTGTTTGTCTTAAACTTGAGGTCTTACATTGGGGTTTGTTTATTTTAAAATGTTTAAAAACAATTTTAGGATTCCATTTTGGGGACTTCTTTTTATTTCCCCTTTTTCCCCTTCATTCCTGCCTCTCCCCTCTCAAGATCTCACCCCATCCTTTCTCGTGCTCACAAAGGTCAAGATAACATGTAATTTTCAGGAGCGTTAACCGAGCTGAAAACCTGCGTCAGTCCACACCAGGTTGTAGTCCGCTATTTCATTTGGATTTCATTGAGCACCTTTGGCAGCTGGAAGCTGTAAGAAAAAGGATTAGCAAGTGTTTGTCTGACACACACTGATCCCAGCACCTGCTGATTGGATTGAAATAATCCTTTTACACATTACAAAACTCCATTATCACAGCATTAAGAGTGGGGGAGGCAACACTATCCACTGAATCAAGGGGTATATTAATTTAGGCAAATAGAGCACTAGTTGCCACTTAACATCCTTATGACTTATAAGAATTACAATGTATCTTTGATATGCTATGGCTTTGACATGTCTCTCTTCCCTCAGCTCCCATGTCCAGTTGGCAAGTTCTACTTGGACATCATCTCTTGTTTCCTTCTCTTTTCCCCTTCCCTTCTTCCCAAATCATCTTCAGGCCTCAGTTTCTCCTTTTCCCTTGTCCAGTCAGTTCTTCAGTAGACCGCATGAGTTATGTTCCCAAAACATGTCACTCCATTCATTACAAAACCTTTGGTGGTTTCCTGTTGCCTGCTGAATAAAATATAAATCCCTGATCCTGGCACCTGGCTCCAGCCTCTCTTATCAGTCTTATCTCATAACACTCTCTTTCATACAGTCTATATTCTAGCTGAATTGGACTACTCTCCATCTTCTGTTCTTATCTTATACTATTCTCTATCCATGCCTTTGTTCATACAAAACCTAATCCCTGAAAGGAAGAATAATACAGCAGAAAGAACATTAGCTTTGGAGTCAGGGATCTAGGTTTTCAAACTACCTTTCCTTATTTCCTTCAGCTCCAAAATGAGGGGATTGTATTAGGTCAAGGTGTCTTACCTGGACCTTTTTCACTATGTGATGAAGCCTGCAAACCCCTATCCCTAGACATAGACAAGATGGTCTCTGGGGTCCATTCCAGCCCAAAATTCTATAGCATGGGCTTGTCTCTTCACTTTCATCTCTATCTGATGGAGGACCTACCTTCTGTCAAGGTCAACTCAGCAACTCCTTCAGGAAGTTTTCCCTGAGGAAAGAAAGGGGGTGTGGAGGGAAGGGAAAAAAGAAATATACATAACTTTATTATATATTTAAAAGGAATAGCACATTGTACATAATACATTTGCAGTTTCATGTGCAATCAGTTTTAAAAAGAAATTATACCCTGACCCCTCTTTTCTCCTCCCTAAAAGGGATCTCTCCCCTCATAATACATTGTATTTTGCATTCATTATATTTCCTTATAGCAAAATTACTTCAATACATGCCTTTTTTTCTCTCCATTTAGACACTAGAGACCAAGGTCTGTGTCACATCTATCTTTCTAATTCTCAACACCTAGAAGAGAACCTTGAATCTAGCAGTAGACCATTAGTAAATGTCTTCTGAATCGGTATATCATTTGTAGGATAAACTCTGGTCTGTTGCATATGGCCTAATATATTATTTAGGTTTTCGCAGAGCACATAGATACCTTTCCTCAATGCTTAATGTCAGTAACAGAAGTTATGTCCCTTTATCCAGTTCAGTGTATGATCAATTAGTGTATTCTTGAGTTCTAAATTTGAGGAACAATGTGTCATTAAATAGTGCTTAATGCCACCATGTTCAGTGTTGGCTTTTATCACCTTTTTTATTTCTATTTTATTTTTATATTTATATTTATATTTTTTATTTATATATATTTTATTTTATATATATATTATATATTTCATATATAATATTTATATATTATTTATTTTTATTTTTATATCACCTCTCCTCCTCCTCTTAGAATCCTTAAGTGCCATAAGACCCAGCTCAAGTGCAGTATTGTACATGAAGACTTTCCTGATGCCCATGAGTGCCAAGATTTCCCCACTCTGGGCCAATTACCCTCTTTCTATTTTGTATATATCCATAAGTGTACACATCTCCTTTGGTAGAATGCCAGGCTTTATCCCTAAGGTTAGGGAAAATTTCAATTTTGTCTTTGTACCCTCAATACCTACAACAATGCTTGGCATATAGTAGGTGCTTAATAATTTCTTACTTTCTGATTGATTGGCATATCACCACAGTTGCTATCCTGATGACTGGTAACAACATAGCCCTTTTTCATTTTTTGAAAATTAAGAGAAGAAGAAAAGTAATGGCTCCTCTGGAGCATCCTGCATCTAGCAGGTGGAAGACCTGTTTTCAAATCCTACCTGTGTTACTTTCCACTTGTCTGACTTTAGCAAATTGGTTCATCTCCGTGGGTTTAAGTTTCCTCATCTGTACAGTAAGAGCATTGGACTAGGGGTCTTTGAGATTCCCTTTCAGGTCTAGATTTATGATCTTTAAGAGCTATGAGCTTTTTACCATTTACTTAACATTTTGTATAGTGGCAAAATAGCTATATCACTAAGCTATCATGCCTGATTCACACTAGCCTTACTGGTTGAACAAGATAGCTATAAATAATCTATACAGGAGAGAGAAGATGCAAAATGCTAAAGCCAGTTCAGAATTCTGCAGGACAAGACTCTGGGAAGAAGCCGACAGGAGAGGGACTGACAGTCCCTGTCACATCCCTGTCCCCTTGCTTGCTATGCTAGAGACTTCAGAGAACAGGAAATTTACGAGAAAGTGAAATTTACGACTCTTTCTCTTTCTTGGTTGAGCTGAGTTACCTCAGTCCCAAAGGGGGAGTTCCTTCATTCTGCATTAGCTGGCATATATTCTCCAATGGATACTTTCTCTGATTTCCATTTTACTATTGACTTGGATAAATGGGTTTTTTTTTGCTATTTACTGTCTTATGTATATTCATTGTGGATTGAAATCTGGTGGGAAGAGTGTCAAACCTTGGATATAAAGCTGCTGTCATCCTCCCTCCATTAAATAAGCAGCAATCAGAAGTTAGCTAAAATCACATCCTCTATACTAATAATATATAAGGGAGCAGATAGACATAATTCTAGCTCAGTGCCCCATCTCTTTGAGGAGAACAGAGTGGCCAAGCTTCTGACCTCTACTTCTTCCTTCCCATCCTGACAGGAATTAACATTTTCCTTGGAGAAAGGTAGAGAGAGAATATGCTAGAGATATCTGCTCTGCCTTCCTTTGAGCCACACAGTGACACCACCACCCCTGCTTTTGGGGACAGTTTTCACCAATTCTACCTTGCTACCCATGCAAGCACAAGACACTGATCTCCACCAGTGAGGATAGAGTCCCACACTAATTGGCTTTAAAATAGAATAAAATATTTTTAAAGTATGAACAATAGGGCAGCTAGTTGGCACAGTGCATAAAGTATCAGACCTGGAGTCAGAAAAAGATCTGAGTTCAAATCAGGCCTCAGACACTTAATAGCTGTGTGACCCTGGACAAGTCACTTAACCCTGTTTGCTTCAGTTTCTCATCTGTAAAGTGAGCTGGAGAAGGAAATGGCAAACCACCCTAGTATCTTAGTCAAGAAAACCCCAAAAGGGGTCGCATAGAGTCAGACACAACTGAAAACAAGTGAATGATAAACAAGTATGAACATATTCATTTAAAGTAATATATTGCAGAGATTGACAGTTAATATAATGTAGTATCAAGAACTGGATTCACATTCATTTCTAACTCTTCTGGCTCTGACTTAAGCTCTCTGAGTCTCAGGCAACTCTCTAAGACTCATTATTTACTAAGTTACAAATGGGATATGACTTGAGTTGGAGGAGGAAGTTCACATGCCTATGAAATCACAGATCGTTTTGTGATATTTATCTCTCCTTCAATAAAAACTACACACAGTCACTGTTGGTTGTGAAAATTCTAACAAAATACGTGTCCTGTTTCATTGGAAAATTAAGGTAAAAGTGCACCAGGATGGTCAATGAGAAAACTGAAGCTTTCTCAAGGGATCTCTAGTGTTGTCTTGAATTGTTAAAGAAAACTATAAGCCTGCTTGTATCTTCTCAGGATTTTCTAATTTTCTAAAAAGTTTTCTAATGATTAGTAATAATCTTTTACTATGTACCCAGACTGTCTGGTTCTCTGTATTGCTGACTCCCAAAGAGAAATGACTCAATCCAAAGAAGAAATGGTTCCTTGCTTTCAAAGAGTAAACAGTGTAGCCAGAAAGACAAAGCAGAAAATTCCTGTGGGATACAGTGACAAAAAGTATGCATGGGGTTCCCTAGTCTTACAGTGATACTTTGGTGGCAATCTCAGCCTATATTTCTTTTTTTGTTTGTTTTCAAGGCAGTGGGGGTTAAGTAACTTGCCCAGGGTCACACAGCTAGTAAGTGTCAAGTGTCTGAGGTTATATTTGAACTCAGGTCCTCCTGACTCCAGTGCTGGTGCTCTCTCCATTGCGCCACCTAGCTGCACTCCCCCATTACATTTCTTCTTAGATTCCATTTAAGGTGGCACACACCTGACTTCCATAGCATGGTACAACTGTCTTCTTCAAAAATTAGCTGGTGAAGCCAAGAATGCCAGGCACAGAGTTTACCCTCTCCTAATTCCTTTCCCCTCCAACTTAAAGAACGCTTAAACAAATCAAATCAAAATAAGCACTCTCTGCCTGTGTTATCTTTGGACAGAGGTTGCAGCTATGCTTTCTGCTCTTTAAGGTCCAAATCAAGTTCTGACTTTTTGGTTCAATCTTGCCTAACCTTTCCAGCTCCCAGAAATCTCCACTTCCTCCGTCAAACCCATGTAGCCCTTCTTGTCTAGATTATAGAGATACAAGGTGATAGAGTGGAAAGAACTCTGACCTTAATAGTATCTTCTTCCACTTAACTCTCCGTGTGGCATGGGGAAAAAAATCACTTCCCAGAACTTCAGTTTCCTCACCCGTAAGATGAAAATAACATTTGCAGAGAATTATTCAGGGGAAGGCATTCTGTAACAGTAAAGAAGATAGGGGGAAGAGGAGTGAGCGAAAGGATGCATCTAAAAAGAAGACAAGACAAAGGGCCAAACATCATGCTGAGTTTCTTTTGTTTCAAAAAATATTTCTGATAAAAATGAATAAAGTTGCTCCCCCAAAAGATAAAAGCTCATATAAATTCATTCAAAACATCAATCTAATGTGAAATGGGAATCAGTGTGTGCACCCCTCTCTCTCAAGGCTGGATCCCCTAGAAAATATTTTTTCTTGAGTCTATGTATCGAAGATCTGTATTGACTTGTATTTCCTGGTGAAACTTTACCCTCCTCTCTACCTTCTCCACTTTAGCCAGACTACCTGGATAACCTCGGACATGGTATCTTAACTTACTCATCTTTAAAATGAAGGATTTGGAGTAGGTGGCTTCTGAGGTCCCCTCCAGCTCTAGAACTATAAGTCTGAAATATTGTGATATTTGTCTGGGGTATCCCTCTGCAGGGAGAGCAGTTTCTCTAAACTCTAAGGATCTTGGAGCATCCCATGACCTCTGTATGTTATAGCATCAACCTGTCTAGCCTACACAGGGTTCCTCTGTCCTGATGCAAATTAGCCTTCTTTGCCACAATTCTAGAATGTAAGAACTGTCATACTGAATCAGGGCAGACATCTATCCAGTCATCCTAATGTTCCATCTTTGACAATGATGCCAGGAATGTTTTGTTGGGGACAATGATGATCAGTTCAAAACTTTAGTAAGATGCACGCACACAATACACTCCCACCTATATTCTGAGGCTGTCTTAACAATGACTTTGTGATTATCATATATAATTGAATTTAAATGCTTCAAATCAAATCAGCAGATAATTATTAAGTGTTGTCGCCTTGTACAATCTCCTGGGGGTACTAACTTCCCTAAGTGTACTAGTCAATACATCAGATAGTACTTTTCATAGGATCAAAAATGATAGCTCATGGGAAATTCAGAGGCCATCCAGTTTAACCCTCCTCGTTTTGCAGATGAGAAAACCAAAACTTAGAACAGTAAGTGATTTGCCCAGGTTCCAATGGGTGATATCATAAGTGAGAGTTGAACCCAGGTCACCTGAATGTAGAGTAGGTTCTCTTCCCCCCTTACTGTCTGTTTCCCTCTCACATAATTTTCTTGGTACTTTGTCCTTCAAGCATCAATTCCATTCAATGTATATTTATTGAGAATGCATTCTGAGACAACTTCCTCAGGTTGCTAACAGTCTCATTAGAGAGACAGAACATATGCACAAGAAAGAAACAACACGAACTGATTAAATACCAAAGCCCTGCCCCCACTCCATCGATACTGGCATTTGTAGATTTAGAGAGCATGAATCCATTCCCTTCATGATTTCTTTGACTTTGATCCTATCAATAGCAGCATTAATAAACACTGACTAAAGTTATTACTAAATATTCATTAATAGTAAGCATTTATTACTAAAGAAAGGTAATAAAATTTTTATCCCTTACTAATATCCATGCAAAGAATCTGCTATTGTGTCTATGCAAGATACTCTTTCACTTGCTGGGAATATATAAGGGTAGGGGCCAGGGACTGGGCCTGTGATGACATATAGTATATAGTATGCTGAACTCACAGGTGAGGCTACTCCTTATTTAGGTCAGTGCCTTCTCTGCAACTTAGAATATTAGAAAAAAGTTGTCTTGAGCATTAGAAATTAGGTAATCTGTGTGAGGTCACACAGCCAGTATGTTTTAGGCCAAACTTAGCATGATGGCTAACTTGCCATCTACTATGCTACCCTACCTTTAGGGATACAAAGAGGTATAAAAAAATAGTCTTTCTTCTGATGGAGAAGACAGATAGATGGATAGATGGATAGAAGGATGGGTATATAGATGTGTATGTAGGCATGTGTGTGTAAATACACATATATGTATATACCTATATATATTTACATATACATAAATATATAATCTATAATAGAGAGCATAATACAGAAAAACAAAAGTTGAAATATAAAGTTGCCCATGCCAAGTGCTAAATGAGTGGTAAAAGCAATAATTAATATAGGGTAACAAGGAGAGATCAAACAATGTGCTATAGAAAGACTTCACAGAGGAAACAGAGATTGAGTTGGTCTTCAAAGATGAATAGGATCTTAAATGAAAGGGGTATGGAAGGCCTTGATTAGAAAATACAGTATCACCTCTCAGTCTTCTTGTTCTTTTAAGATGAAATAGTCTAATTCTTCCAGTCTTTGCTGATTTCATTTGTCCTCTACTTTTTTTTGGAGAAACATCTTGGCCTTATGAATGGACTTAAGAGGCTTAGTTCCCATTTCAACCTCTGACATTTGCTAACTACCTGACCATGGAAAAATCATTTTCCCTCTCTGATCTTCAGTTTCCCTATCTGTAAAATGGGGAAAATAATCACTAGCTTACTATTGTGAGGTTTAAATAAGATAGTTTATATGTGTTATTTTACAAATTTCCAAGCACTACATAATTGCCAGTTGTTGTTATCTCTAGCACCATTGTGCCTTCCTAGACTAAATAGCATGGAGTCTTATGGCAAAGGCACATGACATAAATACCGTAGCTGTGGGATCATCTTCTAAGTTGCCTGTTCTTATTCATGGAAGCCGAATGTCACAGATTGTATTGTAACCCGCATCCTATAATCAAAGTTATAACTATGGTGAAATTAATGGGACTTTACTCCCAGGGGCTCCAATATGGTGGATGGGGGAGGATTTTTCCCCATAGAAATCTGAGTCCACTGTCTACACGTGGTCTTCCATCATACTGATATTTCCCATTCCCTCATCCAGGCTAGGGGAGTCTCTTCTAGAGCAAAACTTTACTCTCAATTGTCATGAAGATGCTGGCCCATCTTAGGAATGGGCTACCCCTTTCTCAAAACAATTTCACTACTACTTGGACTGTTCTAACCACACCTATCCCACAACTCTCACCTCTGGAAGTCTGCTCTGTACTACCTCTGCCCTCCAGCTTTCGAGGAGTGAAAAAATTGCTAACTATATCTCCCCATTAAGTCAGTTGGGAAGCCCAAAAAGGACCTGTAGTATCTGAGAGTTTAAAATTTTAATTTTTTTTAACCTCTCCCCTACTTTATTTCTACATTTTTTTTCTGGATGTCCAAACTATTCACGGAATAAATGCTAATCACCACCAACAAAAAACTGTATTTGCTTGATGCTCATATACTGTGATTATTTAATAGAATTATCACATTATAGTTATGAGGTATGTCAAAAGGAAGGTGTTTAGCTGTTGATAAGAAAAATACCATAGAGTGCATGGAGAGAGGCACTTGAAAAAAAATTTTAACTATGTTAATTTTCTAAAGTGCTCTGAAAGGTGAGTATATAATAAATTTAGCTTTCCAAATCTCCTAAATTCACTTCACCTTTTCTCCCAAGGGCTTTAAAAGAAGGAATCTACTGAAACTGAGTAGTCTCAGTACTTTTAGGGAAATATATATATTGCAGTTATCAGTGTTATCAATTTACTTTTATTAAATTCTCCCCATGACCCCTGTGCTACATGGACCACATAAAAGATGCCCTCTCTGGTCTTGAGGAACCTCCATCGTTTGTCTGGGGTGCAAAATGCCTTAATCCAAAAGCCATGAAAGAGGAAGGGCCATGAAAATGTAGATGGAGGAAATTAAATCATTTTAATATAATAAATGACATTTCATAAAAATGCTAATCGACAAATATGGAGCAGATCAAATTGACAGGAGTAGAGCAGGGTAAGCAACAAGCCTGCCAGTGCCATACATGCTGAGAGAATGAAAATTTTATCTGAATTTTAATATAATAAATTATATCTTTAGATTATTTAATTCTTAGTGGAGAAAATAATATCGAGATCCACCCTCCCCAGATGTCCCTGCCCCTACTCCAAGCTAACACTTGCTTATTAGATTCTGGTTGTCTTTCTTGCAACAGATTTGGAAATTCAGGCATACTTGCAGGATAATTTCACTCCACATAGTTAAGATAAATGTGGAAATTTAAATGACTGCCACTTATAGAAATTAAGATAATATCCAATCCCCCTTTCACAGACTATATTTGAGATTAGATTAAACCTGCCATGGTTCATCATTTTAGAATTGCTCATGTCAGATTGAATGGAATGTATTCATTCATGATGGATTTGGTAAAGGAAGTGGGTTTTTTTTTTCCAAAGAAGAGTTCTGACCTAAAAAAAGATGTTTTGCTATGAACAGTTCTGACTTCACGTACAAGATGGTGTGTTAACAGAAACTGAGAATAATAACTAGCAAAATACAGTGAAACTGAAAATAGTAACTAGTGAGTCCTGTGAATAGAGTTAAGACTAGAGAAATTAGCATTTACATAATACTTAAATGTTAAGTTACACAAAAACATTTTTTTCCCCATATTGGGACAACTTGCAATGTAAAAATGAGTGCTTGATTATATAATCAATAATTGTCTCTTATCACATATATTTCTGCCAAATAACAAGGACAATAATAATTTATACTTGCTTCACCCTCTGAAGTTTGCAGAAAGTGATTTGAGCTTCTAATTATAAAACATTGCAGATGTTTGGAATTTGTCCCCTTCTTCCTTGTCTTTACCTTTACCTTCTCCCCCAATCCCTAGTCTATTCAGACTCTAGGGAAGGAATGACATAACTTTATACCATTTGGATGACATGAGAGTCAACAATTCTAGTTCTTCCAGTTACATAGAGGACCACCAGACCTCACTATCTGTCTGCCATTGCCACTAAGGACATATGGATCTTACCATACATTCTGCCCCTGCCCCCTTAAGACTTCTGGGTCTTTCCACCCCACAGATGAATATTTTTATATGTTGTTTCCCCAAACTTCTTGAGATCAGGACTATCTTGCTTTTTCTGTTTCTATCCTCAATGTTAAGCACACTATTTATGTTTAATTTTTTTTCATTCATTTCAAAACAGACAAGCTTCTGGAAAACAAACAGAATCTGTTTATTTGAAGTGAGGTGATAGAATTCAGAGATTGAAAAGAAAGAGGAAGCTTTTTCACACCATTCAGTTTCTTTTAATTTGTTCATTTGAATACAACTGGTATAGTCTTATTATGGACTTGAATGTTATAATTCTAATATTCAGGTGCAAGAGATGGAAGGATCAAAGGGGAAAATATAAGGAAATGATTCTATATTTAGTTACTTCTTACTCATATGTATCCTTAAAATTAATTAATTGATTCAGCAAATATTTACAAATACCTATTCTGTGTACAGCACTGTAAGGTTCTAGGAAAGATATAAATATTAGAAAAGGCACTAGGGCTGCCCTCACAGAGTTTATAGTCCAGTGGGGAACTATAACATAAAAACAATTAACAATAATATCTCATGAGGATAATACACACTACATGTATGTATTAGAGAGTTGAAGAAAGATAGAAACAAAGAAAGGAAGAAGAAAAAGAAAGAAAGAAAGAAAGAAAGAAAGAAAGAAAGAAAGAAAGAAAGAAAGAAAGAAAGAAAGAAAGAAAGAAAGAAAGAAAGAAAGAAAGAAAGAAAAACATGTAGCATCCAGCTGTAGTCAGCAAGGCTTTAAGGAGAAAAAGGCATTTGAGTTGACTTTAAAGGTTGTGTTGGAATATAACAGGTAAAAGAGAAGAAAGTTGCTCTGAGCATAATGTAAACAGAAGCTTGAAGAAGGTACTTAGCAATGCAAATGGTGGGTGAAGAATACATGGCCTGTTTGAGGAACAGAAAGTTTTTACCAATTGTAAATCAAGTTTTGTACCAAGAAAGCTTTCAATCACAGATAATTAAAAATCAAAAAAACTCATCTGAGATTCACCATCTTCAAAAACTTTTTTTCTTAAGTTCTGTCATGTCTAAATGGTCAGTCACTTAGGAAAGGCATTAATAAGTAGTAAATTGTTCAAATATCAGCAAAGAGGAAGAAATGCAGAGAACTCAGGTGATGCACAGAAATACCAATCAATTATTTAATCAGCAAGTCTTTGTTAAGTGTTTAGTGTGTTCTGGACACTGTACTAAGCATTGATGTTTTAAAGAAAAAATCAAAATTGTCATGCCTCTAAGAAATCTCCATTCTAATTGGAGAGACAATAATTATATAAATAGTTCGTGTGAGATACATAGAGAGAAGAGGAAGGTATTCTTGGGTGGGGGGAAAGCATGAGCAGTTGGGGGTTCTGCAGGAAAAGATTTCCTGCAGAAAGTACATTTTAAACTGAGGTGTGAAGGAAACTAGGGATCCTCAGAGATTGGAGGTATGGAGCCAGGTTATTTTGTGCATGGGAAATAGCCTGTATAAAATCACAGAGATGAGAGATGAAGAGTCTGTCTTAGAGAGCATGGAAAAGGGAATGGAAGGGAATAATATCTAATAGGTCTGGAAAGACAGCAGTTTGTGAAAAGCTCTAAATGCCAAATAGAGGCATTTACCCTAGAGAAAGTGTTCTTCTTAACCAGGGGTCTGTGAACTTGTTTTTAAAATAATTGGATAACCATATTTCAATGTCTTGGTTTCCTTTGTAATGCTATATGCATTTTATTTGATGCATTTAAAAACATTATCTGAGGGAGAGCTCCATAGGTTTCACTAGACTGTCAAAGGAGGCAGCAAAATGGTTCAGTGGATAGTGCTGGACCTGGAGTCAGGAAGACCTGAATTCAAATACAGCCTCAGACACTGTATCAGCAATGCCATATTCACAATGCCTATAGAGATTACAAATAT